>NW_027457620.1:1529607-1832029 GCF_050624435.1 Tenrec ecaudatus
TAACGGGCACTTGGATTATGCAGGTAACCTAGCGGGCACTTGAACTGTCTAGGTTTCCTAGCGGGCACTTGGACTTCTAGGTTAACGAAGGGGAACTTGGACTATGTAGGTTGCCTAGCGGGCACTTGGACGATCTAGGTTAGGTCACGGGCACTTGGATTATCTAGGTTACCTAGCGGGAACTTGGACTATGTAGGTTACATAGCGGGCACTTGGACTATCTAGGTTACCTAACGGGCACTTTGACTATCTAGGTTACCTAGCGGGCATTGGACTATCTAGGTTAGCTAACAGAAACTTGGACTATCTAGGTTACCTAGCAGGCACTAGGACTATGTAGGTAACCTAGCGGGCACTGGACTCTCTAGGTTAACTAGCGGGTTCTTGGACTATGTAGGTTAACTAGCAGGCCCTTGGACTATGTAGGTTAACTAGCGGACACTTGGAGGTTTTAGGTTAACTAGCGGGCACTTGGACTATCTAGGTTAACTAGCGGGCACTTGGATTATCTAGGTTATCTAGCAGGCACTTGCACGATGCAGGGTCCCTAGCGGGCACTTGGACTATCTAGGCTCCCTAACGGGCACTTGGACTATCTATGTTACCTAGCGGGCACTTGGTCTATGTACATACCCTAGCGCGCACTTGGACTATCTAGGTTACCTAGCGGGCACTTGGAGTATGTACGTCCCCTAGTGGGCACTTGGACTATCTACGTTACCTAGCTGGTACTTGGACTATATAGGTTACTTACGGGCACTTGGACTATGTAAGTTCCCTAGCGGGCACTTGGACTATGCGGGTTCCCTAGCGGGCACTTGGACTGTCTAGGTTAACGAAAGGGCACTTGGACTATCTAGGTTAACTAACGGGCACTTGGACTATGTAAGTTTCCTAGCGGGCACTGGACTAAGTGGTTTCCCTAGCGGGCACTTGGACTGTCTAGGTTAAAGAACGGGCACGTGGACTATCTAGGTTAACTAGCGGGCACTTGGACTATGTAAGTTCCCTAGCGGGCACTAAACTATGTGGTTTCCCTAGCGGGCACTTGGACTGTCTAGGTTAACGAACGGGCACTTGGACTATCTAGGTTAACTAGCGGGCACTTGGACTATGTAAGTTCACTAGCGGGCACTGGACTATGTGGTTTCCCTAGCGGGCACTTGGACTGTCTAGGTTAACGAACGGGCACTTGGGCTATCTAGGTTAACTAGCGGGCACTGGGACTATGAATGTTCCCTAGCGGGCACTTGGACTATGTGGGTTCCCTAGCGGGCATTTGGACTATCTAGGTTACCTAATGGGTACTTGGACTATGTAGGTTCCCTAGCGGGCACTTGGATTATGTGAGTTCCCTATCGGGCACTTGGACTATGTAGGTTACTAGCGGGCATTTGGACTATGTAGGTTACCTAACAGGCACTTGGACTATGTAGGTCCCTATCGGGCACTTGGACAATGTTGGTTAACTAGCGGGCACTAGGACTATGTAGTTTACCTAGCGGGCACTTGGACTATCTAGGTGACCTAGTGGGAACGTGGACTATCTACGTTACGTAGCGGACACTTTGACTATCTTGGTTACCTAGCGGCACTTGGATGAACTAGGTTAACTAGCGGACCCTTGGACTATGTAGGTTACCTAGCGGGCACTAGGACTATCTAGGTTAACTAACAGGAACATGGACTATCTAGGTTACCTAGCGGGCACTTTGATTATGTAGGTTACCTAGCGGGCACTTGGACTATCTAGGTTAGCTAACGGGTACTTGGACTATCTAGGTTACCTAGCGGGCACTTGGACTATGTAGGATACCTAACGGGCACTTGGACTATGCAAGTAACGTAGTGGGCACTTGGACTTCTAGGTTAACGAACGGGCACTCGGATTATGTAGGTTGCCTAGCGAGCACTTGGACTATGTAGGTTCCCTAGCGGGCACTTGGACTATGTAGGTTCCCTATTGGGTACTTGGACTGTCTAGGTTAACGAACGGGCACTTGGACTATCTAGGTTAACTAGCGGGCACTTGGACTTTGTAAGTTCCCTAGCGGGCACTTGGACTATGTGGGTTCCCTAGCGGGCATTTGGACTATCTAGGTTACCTAACGGGTACTTGGACTATGTAGGTTCCCTAGCGGGCACTTGGATTATGTGAGTTCCCTATCGGGCACTTAGACTATGTAGGTTACTAGCGGGCATTTGGACTATGTAGGTTACCTAACAGGCACTTGGACTATGTAGGTCCGTATCGGGCACTTGGACAATGTTGGTTAACTAGCGGGCACAAGGACTATGTAGGTAACCTAGCGGGCACTTGGACTATCTAGGTGACCTAGTGGGAACATGGACAATCTAGGTTACGTAGCGGACACTTTGACTTTCTTGATTACCTAGCGGACATTTGGACGAACTAGGTTAACGAGCGGGCCCTTGGACTATGTAGGTTACCTAGCGGGCACTAGGACTATCTAGGTTAACTAACAGGAACATGGACTATCTAGGTTACATAGCGGGCACATTGATTATGTAGGTTACCTAGCGGGCACTTGGACTATCTAGGTTACCTAACGGGTACTTGGACTATCTAGGTTACCTAGCGGGCACTTGGACAATGTAGGTTACCTAACGGGCACTTGGACTATGCAGGTAACGTAGCGGGCACTTGGACTTCTAGGTTAACTAACGGGCACTCAGATTATGTTGGTTCCCTAGCGGGCACTTGGACTATGTAGGTTCCCTATCGGGTACTTGGACTGTCTAGGTTAACTAGGGGCCTATTGGACTGTCTAGGTTACCTAGTGGGCACTTGGACTATGTACGTTCCCTAGCGGGCACTTGGGCTATCTACGTTACCTTGCGGGCACTTGGACAATGTAGGTTAACTAGTGGGCACTTGGACTATCTAGGTTACCTACGGGCACTTGGACTATGTACGTTCCCTAGCGGGCACTTGGGCTATCTACGTTACCTAGCGGGCACTTGGACTATGAAGGTTAACAAACGGGCACTTAGACAATGTAGGTAACCTAGTGGTCACTTGGACTGTCTAGGTTACCTAGCGGGAACTTGGACTATGTAGGTTAACTAGCGGGCACTTGGACTATCTAGGTTAACTAGCGGGCCCTTGGTCTATGTAGGTTAACTAGCAGGCCTTTGGACTATGTAAGTTAACTAGAGGGCACTTTGATGATCCTGGTTAACTAGCGGGCACTTGGACTATCTAGGTTAACTAGCGGGCACTTGGACAATCTAGGTTAACTAGAGGGCTCTTGGACTATGTAGGTTCCCTAGCGGGCATTTGGACTATATAGGTTACCTAGCGGGCACTTGGACTATGTAGGTTACCTAGCGGGCACTGGACTATCTAGGTTAACTAGCGGGCACTTGGATTATCTAGGTCAACTAACGGGCACTTGGACTATGTATGTTCCAGAGCGGGCTATTGGACTATGTAGGTTCCCTAGCGGGCACATGGACTATCTAGGTTCCCTAAAGGGCAATTGGACTATCTAGGTTACCGAACGGGCACTTGGACTATCTAGGTTACCTAGCGGGCACTTGGACTATGTAGGTTAACTAGCGGAAAATTGGACGATCTAGGTTAACTAGCGGACACTTGCACTATGTAGGTTACCTAGCGCGCACTTGGACTATCTAGGTTAACTAGCGGGCACTTTGACTATGTAGGTTAACTAGCGGACACTTGCACTATGTAGGTTACCTAGCGGGCACTTGGCTATGTAGGGTAACTAGCAGGCCCTTGGACTATCTAGGTTACCTAGCAGGCACTTGGACTATGTAGGTTAACTAGCGGGCACTTGCACTCTCTAGCTTACCTAGCAGGCACTTGGACTATGTACGTTCCATAGCGGGCACTTGGACTATGTAGGTTACCTAGCAGACACTTGCACTATGTAGGGTACCTAGCGGGCACTTGGACTATATAGGTTCCCTAGTGGGCACTTGGACTATCTAGGTTAACAAACGGGCGCTTGGACTATGCAGGTAACCGAGCGGGCACTTGGACTGTCTAGGTTACATAGCGGGCACTTGGACTTCTACGTTAACGAACGGGCACTTGGACTATGTATGTTGCCTAGTGGGCACTTGGACTATCTAGGTTAGGTAACGGGCACTTGGACTATCTTGGTTACCTAGAGAGAACATGGACAATGTAGGTTACCTAGCAGGCACTTGGACTATCTAGGTTACCTAACGGGCACTTTGTCTGTCTAGGTTACCTAGCGGGCCCTTGGACTATGTAGGTTACCTAGCGGGCACTTGGACTATGTACGTTCCCTAGCGGGCACTTGGGCTATCTACGTTACCTAGCGGGCACTTGGACTATGAAGGTTAACGAACGGGCACTTAGACTATGTAGGTAACCTAGTGGTCACTTGGACTGTCTAGGTTACCTAGCGGGAACTTGGACTATGTAGGTTAACTAGCGGGCACTTGGACTATCTAGGTTAACTAGCGGGCCCTTGGTCTATGTAGGTTAACTAGCAGGCCTTTGGACTATGTAAGTTAACTAGAGGACACTTTGATGATCATGGTTAACTAGAGGGCTCTTGGACTATGTAGGTTCCCTAGCGGGCATTTGGACTATATAGGTTACCTAGCGGGCACTTGGACTATGTAGGTTACCTAGCGGGCACTGGACTATGTAGGTTAACTAGCGGAAAATTGGACGATCTAGGTTAACTAACAGACACTTGCACTATGTAGGTTACCTAGCAGGCACTTGGACTATCTAGGTTACCTAGCGGGCACTTTGACTATCTAGGTTAACTAGCAGACCTTGGACTATGTAGGTTAACTAGCGGACCCTTGGACTATCTAGTTTCCCTAGCGGGCACTTGGACTATGTAGGTTCCCTATCGGGTACTTGGACTGTCTAGGTTAACTAGGGAGCAATTGGACTGTCTAGGTTACCTAGTGGGCACTTGGACTATGTACGTGCCCTAGAGGGCACTTGGGCTATCTACGTTACCTAGTGGGCACTTGGAATATGGAGGTTAACGAACGGGCACTTAGACTATGTAGGTAACCTAGTGGTCACATGGACTATCTAGGTTTCCTAGCGGGATCTTGGACTATGTAGGTTAACTAACGGGCCCTTGGTCTATGTAGGTTAACTAGGAGGCCTTTAGACTATGTAAGTTAACTAGAGGGCACTTTGATGATCCTGGTTAACTAGCGGGCATTTGGACTATCAAGGTTAACTAGAGGGCTCTAGGACTATGTAGGTTCCCTAGCGGGCATTTGGACTATATAGGTTTCCTAGCGGGCACTTGGACTATGTAGGTTACCTAGCGGGCACTGGACTATCTAGGGTAACTAGCGGGCACTTGGATTATCTAGGTTAACTAACGGGCACTTGGACTATGTATGTTCCAGAGCGGGCAATTGGACTATGTAGGTTCCCTAGCGGGCACTTGGACTATCTAGGTTCCCTAAAGGGCACTTGGACTATCTAGGTTACCCA
The DNA here is from genome assembly GCF_050624435.1 of Tenrec ecaudatus. Classification (NCBI taxonomy): domain Eukaryota; kingdom Metazoa; phylum Chordata; class Mammalia; order Afrosoricida; family Tenrecidae; genus Tenrec; species Tenrec ecaudatus. The sequence goes on from NW_027457620.1 coordinate 1,535,099, forward strand.
ACGGGCACTTGGACTATCTAGGTTACCTAGCGGGCACATGGACTATGTAGGTTAACTAGCGGACACTTGCACTATGTAGGTTACCTAGCGGGCACTTGGACTATCTAGGTTAACTAGCGGGCACTTTGACTATCTAGGTTACCTAGCAGGCACTTGTACTATGTAGGTTAACTAGCGAGCACTTGCACTCTCTAGGTTACCTAGCGGGCACTTGGACTATGTACCTTCCCTAGCGGGCACTTGGACTATCTATGTTAACTAGCGGGCACTTGGACTATGTAGGTTACCTAGCAGACACTTGCACATGTAGGTTACCTAGCGGGCACTAGGACTATATAGGTTCCCTAGTGGGCACTTGGACTATCTAGGTTAACGAACGGGCACTTGGACTATGTATGTTGCCTAGCGGGCACTTGGACTATCTTGGTTAGGTAACGGGAACTTGGACTATCTAGGTTACCTAGAGGGAACATGGACAATGTAGGTTACAAGCAGGCACTTGGACTATCTAGGTTACCTAACGGGCACTTTGTCTGTCTAGGTTACCTAGCGGGCCCTTGGACTATCTAGGTTAACGAGCGGGCACTTGGACTATGTAGGTAACCTGGCGGGCACTTGGACTGTCTAGGTTACCTAGCGGGCACTTTGACTATCTAGGTTAACTAGCAGACCTTGGACTATGTAGGTTAACTAGCGGGCCCTTGGACTATGTAGGTTAACTAGCGGGCACTTGGACTATCTAGGTTACCTAGCAGGCCCTTGGACTATGTAGGATACCTAGAAGGCACTTGGATTATGACGGATCCCTAGCGGGCACTTGGACTATCTAGGTTAACTAGCGGGCACTTGGACTATGTAGGTTAACTAGCGGACACTTGCACGATCTAGGTTAACTAGCGGGCCCTTGCACTATGTAGGTTAACTAGCGGACCATAGATTATGTAGGTTTACTAGCAGGCACTTGGACTATCTAGGTTAACTAGCGGGCACTTGGACTATGTAGTTTCCCTAGCGGGCATTTGGACTATTTAGGTTACCCAGCGGGCACTTGGACTATGTAGGTTACCTAGCGGGCACTTGGACTATCTAGGTAACCTAACAGGCACTTTGACTATCTATGTTAACTAACGGGCACTTGGACAATGTACGGTAACTATCGGGCACTTGGACTGTCTAGGTTACCTAGTGGATACTTGGATTATCTAGGTTAACGAACGGGCACTTGGACTATGTAGGTTACCTAGCCGCCACTTGGACTATCTAGGTTAGCTAACAGGCACTTGGCCTATCTAGGTTCCCTAGCGGGCACTTGTACTATCTAGGTTACCTAGCTGGCACTTGGACTATGTAGGTCAACTAGCGGGCCCTTGGACTATCTAGGTTAGCTAATGGGCACTTGGACTATGTATGTTCCTTAGCGGTCATGTGGATTATGTAGGCTCCCTAGAAGGCACTTGGACTGTGTAGCGGGCACTTGGACTATCCAGGTTACCAGGCGACACTTGAACTATGTATGCTACCCAATGGGCACTTGGACTATCTAGGTTAACGAACGGACACTTGGACTATGTAGGTTAGCTATCAGGCACTTGGACTATCTATGTTACCTAGCATACACTTGGACTATGTAGGTTACCTAGCGGACACTTGGTAGATTTAGGTAAACTAGCGGGCACTTGGACTATATAGATTAACTAGCGGGCCCTTGGACTATCTAGGTTTACTAGCGGGCACTTGGACTATCTAGGTTAACTAGCGGGCACTTGGACTATGTAGTTTCCCTAGCGGGCATTTACATTACTTAGGTAACCTAGTGGGCACTTGCACTATGTAGGTTACCTAGCGGGCACTTGGACTACATAGGTTAACTAGAAGGCACTTGGACTATCAAGGTTACCTTGCGGGCCCTTGGACTATGTAGGATACAAGCGGGCACTTGGACTATCTAGGTTAACGAACGTGCACTTGGACTATGTAGGTAACCCAGCGGGACTTGGACTGTCTTGGACTATGTAGGTTAACTAGCGGACACTTCGACTATCTAGGTTAGCTAACGGGCAATTGGACTATCTAGGTTAACTAACGGGCACTTGGACTATGTAGGTTAACTAACGGGCACTTGGACTATGTACGTTCCCTAGCAGGCACTTGGGCTATCTACGTTACCTAGCGGGTACTTGGACAATGTAGGTTAACGAACGGGCACTTGGACTATGTAGTTTACCTAGCAGGTACTTGGACTATGTAGTTTAACTAGCGGGCACTTGGATTATCTAGGTTACCTAGCAGGCACTTGCACGATGCATGTTCCCTAGCGGGCACTTGGACTATCTAGGCACCCTAAAGGGCACTTGGACTATGTAGGTTACCTAGCGGCCACTTGGTCTATGTACATACCCTAGCGGGCACTTGGACTATCTAGGTTACCTAGCGGGCACTTGGAGTATGTACGTCCCCTAGTGGGCACTTGGACTATCTACGTTACCTAGCGGGTACTTGGACTTTATAGGTTACTAACGGACACTGGGACTATGTAAGTTCCCTAGCGGGCACTTGGACTATGTGGGTTCCTTAGCGGGAACTTGGACTGTCTAGATAACGAAAGGGCACTTGGACTATCTAGGTTAACTAGCGGGAACTTGGTCTATGTAAGTTCCCTAGCCGGCACTGGACTATGTGGTTTCCCTAGTGGGCAATTGGACTGTCTAGGTTAACGAACGGGCCCTTGGACTATCTAGGTTAACTAGCGGGAACTTGGACTATGTAAGTTCCCTAGCGGGCACTGGACTATGTGGTTTCCCTAGCGGGCACTTGAACTGTCTAGGTTAACGAACGGGCACTTGGACTATCTAGGTTAACTAGCGGGCACTTGGACTATGTAAGTTCCCTAGCGGGCACTGGACTATGTGGTTTCCCTAGCGAGCACTTGGACTGTCTATGTTAACGAACGGGCACTTGGACTATCTAGGTTAATTAGCAGGCACTTGGACTATCTAGGTTAACTAATGGGTACTTGGACTATGTAGGTTCCCTAGTGGGCACTTGGATTATGTGAGTTCCCTATCGGGCACTTGGACTATGTAGGTTACTAGCGGGCATTTGGACTATGTAGGTTACCTACCGGGCACTTGGACTATCTAGGTTAGGTAACGGGCACTTGGACTATCTAGGTGACCTAGTGGGAACTTGGACTATGTAGGTTACGTAGCGGTAACTTTGACTATCTTGGTTACCTAGCGGACACTTGGACGAACTAGGTTAACGAGCGGGCCCTTGGACTATGTAGGTTACCTAGCGGGCACTAGGACTAACTAGGTTTACTAACAGAAACATGGACTATCTAGGTTACCTAGCGGGCACTTTGATTATGTAGGTTACCGAGCGGGCACTAGGACTATCTAGGTTAGCTAACGGGTACTTGGACTATCTAGGTTACCTAGCGGGAACTTGGACTATGTAGGTTACCTAACGGGCACTTGGACTATGCAGGTAACTTAGCGGGCACTTGGACTTCTAGGTTAACGAACGGGCACACGGATTATGTAGGTTGCCTAGCGGGCACTTGGACGATCTAGGATAGGTAACGGGCCCTTGACTATCTAGGTTACCTAGCGGGAACTTGGACTATCTAGGTTACCTAAGGGCACTTGGACTATGTAGGTTAACTAGAGGACACTTGGACAATCTAGTTTAACTAGCGGGCACTTGGACTATCTAGGTTAACTAAGGGGCCCTTCGACTATGTAGGTAAACTAGTGGGCACTTGGACTATCTAGGTTACCTAGCGGGCACTTGGTCTATGTACATACCCTAGTGGGCACATGGACTATCTGGGTTAACTAACGGGCACTAGGACTATCTAGGTTACCTAGCGGGCACTTGGACTATGTAGGTCAACTAGCGGGCCCTTGGACTATCTAGGTTAGCTAACGGGCATATGGATTATGTAGGTTAACTAACGGTCACTTGGACGATCTAGGTTAACTAGCGGGCCCTTGCACTATGTAGGGTAACTAGCGGGCCTTTGGACTATGTAGGGTAACTAGCGGGCACTTGGATTATCTAAGTTACCTAGCGGGCACTTGAATTATGTAGGTTAACTAGTGGGCCCTTAGACTATCTAGGTTAGCTAACGGTCACTTGGACTATGTAGGTTAAATAGCGGGTACTTGGACTATGTAGGTTCCCTAGCGGGCATTTGGACTATATAGATTACCTAGTGGGCACTTGGACTTTGTAGGTTACCTAGCGGGCACTTGGACTATCTAGGTTACCTAGCGGGCACTTGGATGATACAGGTTCCCTAGCCAGCACTAAGACTATTGGTTCCCTAACGGGCACTTGGACTATGTAGGTTCCATAGAGGGCACTTGGACTATATAGTTTTCTATCCGGCACTTGGACTATGTAGGTTAACTAGCGGGCACATGGACTATCTAGGTTACCTAGCGGGTACTTGTACTATCTAGGTTAACTAGGGGTCCCTTGGACTACGTAGGTTGACTAGCGGACACTTGCACTATGTAGGTTTCCTAGCGGGCACTTGGACTATCTAGGTTAACTAGCGTGCACTTGGACCATGTAGGTTAACTAGCGGACACTTGCACTATGTAGGTTACCTAGTGGGCACTTGGACTATGTAGGTTAACTAGCAGGCCCTTGGACTATCTAGGTTACCTAGCTGGCGCTTGGACTATGTAGGTTAACTAATGGGCCCATGCATTATGTAGGTTTACTAGGGGGCACTTGGACTATCTAGGTTAACTAGCGGGCACTTGGACTATGTAGTTTCCCTAGCGGGCATTTGGACAATTTAGGTTACCTAGCGTGCACTTGGACTATGTAGGTTACCTAGCGGGCACTTGGACTATCTAGGTTACCTAGCAGGCACTTGGACTATGTAGGTTAACTAACGGGCACTTGGACTATGTAGGGTAACTAGCGGGCACTTGGACTGTCTAGGTTACCTAACGGGAACTTGGATTATCTATGTTAACGAACGGGCACTTGGACTATGTAGGTTACCTAGCCGCCACTTGGACTATCTAGGTTAGCTAACAGGCACTTGGACTATCTAGGTTCCCTAGTGGGCACTTGTACTATCTAGGTTACCTAGCTGGCTCTTGGACTATGAAGGTCAACTGGCGGGCCCTTGGACTATCTAGGTTATCTAACGGGCACTTGGACTATGTATGTTCCAGAGCGGGCACTTGGATTATGTAGGTTGCCTAGCGGGCATTTAGACTATGTAGGTTTCCTTGCGGGCATTTGGACTATGTAGGTTACCTAGCGGGCACTTGGACTATGTAGGTTCCCTAACGGGCACTTTGACTATGTAGGTTCCCTAGCGGTCACGTGGACTATGTAGGCTCCCTAGAAGGCACTTGGACTATGTAGGTTAACTAGCGGGCACTTGGACGATCCAGGTTACCAAGCGGGCACTTGGACTATGTAGGTTACCCAATGGGCACTTGGACTATCTACGTTAACGAACGGACACTTGGACTATGTAGGTTAGCTATCAGGAACTTGGAATATCTAGGTTACCTAGCAGACACTTGGACTATGTAGGTTACCTAGCGGACACTTGGACGATTTAGTTTAACTAGTGGGCACTTGGACTATCTAGGTTACCTAGCAGGCACTTGGATTATGAAGGATCCCTAGCGGGCAATTGGACTATCTAGGTTACCTAGCTGGCACTTGGACTATGTACGTTAACTAGCGGACACTTGCACGATCTAGGTTAACTAGCGGGCCCTTGCACTATGTAGGTTAACTAGCGGGCCCATGGATTATGTAGGTTTACTAGGGGGCACTTGACTATCTAGGTTAACTAACGGGCACTTGGGCTATGTAGGGTAACTAGCGGGCACTTGGACTGTCTAGGTTACCTAACGGGCACTTGGATTATCTAGGTTAACGAACGAGAACTTGGACTATGTAGGTTACCTAGCCGCCACTTGGACTATCCAGTTTAGCTAACAGGCACTTGGACTATCTAGGTTCCCTAGCGGGCACTTGTACTATCTAGGTTACCAAGCTGGCACTTGGACTATGTAGGTCAACTAGCGGGCCCTTGGACTATCTAGGATATCTAACGGGCAATTGGACTATGTATGTTCCAGAGCGGGCACTTGGATTATGTATGTTGCCTGGCGGACATTTAGACTATGTAGGTTTCCTTGCGGGCATTTGTACTATGTAGGTTACCTAGCGGGCACATGGACTATGTAGGTTCCCTAGTAGGCACTTGGATTATGTGAGTTCACTATCGGGCACTTGGACTAGGTAGGTTATTAGCGGGCATTTGGACTATGTAGGTTACCTAACAGGCACTTGGACTATGTAGGTCCGTATCAGGAACTTGGACAATGTCGGTTAACTAGCGGGCACTAGGACTATGTAGGTTACCTATCGGGCACTTGGACTATCTAGGTTAGGTAACGGGCAACTGGACTATCTAGGTGACCTAGTGGGAACTTGGACTATGTAGGTTACGTAGCGGACACTTTGACTATCTTGGTTACCTAGCGGACACTTGGACGAACTAGGTTAACGAGCCAGCCCTTGGAATATGTAGGTTACCTAGCGGGCACTAGGACAATCTAGGTTAACTAACAGGAACATGAACTATCTAGGTTACCTAGCGGGCACTTTGATTATGTAGGTTACCTAGCGGGCACTTGGACTATCTAGGTTAGCTCACGGGTACTTGGACTATCTAGGTTACCAAGCGGGCACTTGGACTATGTAGGTTACCCAATGGGCACTTGGACTATCTATGTTAACGAACGGACACTTGGACTATGTAGGTTAGCTATCAGGAACTTGGAATATCTAGGTTACCTAGCAGGCACTTGGACTATGTAGGTTACCTAGTGGACACTTGGACGATTTAGTTTAACTAGTGGGCACTTGGACTATCTAGGTTACCTAGCAGGCACTTGGATTATGAAGGATCCCTAGCGGGCATTTGGACTATCTAGGTTAACTAGCAGGCCCTTGGACAATCTAGGTTAACTAGCGGGCACTTGGACTATCTAGGTTACCTAGCAGGCACTTGGATTATGAAGGATCCCTAGCGGGCATTTGGACTATCTAGGTTACCTAGCTGGCACTTGGACTATGTAAGTTAACTACCGGACACTTGCGCGATCTAGGTTAACTAGCGGGCCCTTGCATTATGTAGGTTAACTAGCGGGCCCATGGATTATGTAGGTTTACTAGGGGGCACTTGACTATCTAGGTTAACTAGCGGGCACTTGGACTATGTAGTTTCCCTAGCGGGCATTTGGACTATTTAGGTTGCCTAGCGGGCACTTGGACTATGTAGGTTACCTAGCGTGCACTTGGACTATCTAGGTTACCTAGCAGGCACTTTGACTATCTAGGTTAAATAACGGGCACTTGAACTATGTAGGGTAACTAGCGGGCACTTGTACATTCTAGGTTACCTAACGGGCACTTGGATTATATAGGTTAACGAACGGGCACTTGGACTATGTAGGTTACCTAGCCGCCACTTGGACTATCTAGGTTAGCTAACAGGCACTTGGACTATCTAGGTTCCCTAGGGGGCACTTGTTCTATCAAGGTTACCAAGCTGGCTCTTGGACTATGTAGGTCAACTAGCGGGCCCTTGGACTGTCTAGGTTATCTAACAGGCACTTGGACTATATATGTTCCAGAGCGGGCACTTGGATTATGTAGGTTGCCTGGCAGACATTTAGACTATGTAGGTTTCCTTGCAGGCATTTGGACTATGTAGGTTACCCAATGGCCACTTGGATTATCTAAGTTAACGAACGGACACTTGGACTATGTAGGTTAGCTATCAGGCACTTGGACTATCTAGATTACCTAGCAGGCACTTGGACTATGTAGGATACCTAGCGGACACTTGGACGATTTAAGTTAACTAGCGGGCACTTGGACTATCTAGGTTAACTAGCAGGCCCTTGGACTATCTAGGTTAACTAGCGGGCACTTGGACTATGTAGTTTCCCTAGCGGGCATTTGGATTATTTAGGTTACCTAGTGGGCACTTGGACTATGCAGGTTAACAAGCGGGCACTTGGACTACGTAGGTTAACTAGAAGGCACTTGGACTATCAAGGTTACCTAGCGGGCCCTTGGACTATGTAGGTTGCCAGCGGGCACTTGGACTATCTAGGTTAACGAACGTGCACTTGGACTATGTAGGTAACCTAGTGGCCACTTGGACGGTCTAGGTTACCTAGCGGGCACTTGGACTATCTAGGTTAACGAACGGGCACTAGGACTATGTAGGTTAACTAGCGGACACTTCGACTATCTAGGTTAGCTAACGGGCAATTGGACTATCTAGGTTAACTAACGGGCACTTGGAGTATGTAGGTTGCCTAGCGAGCACTTGGACTATGTAGGTTCCCTAGCGGGCACTTGGACTGTCTAGGTTTACTAGGGGGCAATTGGACTGTCTAGGTTACCTGGTGGGCACTTGGACTATGTACGTTCCCTAGCGGGCACTTGGGCTATCTACGTTACCTAGCGGGCACTTGGACAATGTAGGTTAACGAACGGGCACTTGGACTATGTAGTTTACCTCGCAGGCACTTGGACTATGTAGTTTAACTAGCGGGCACTTGGATTATCTAGGTTACCTAGCAGGCACTTGCACGATGCAGGTTCCCTAGCGTGCACTTGGACTATCTAGGCTCCCTAACGGGCACTTGGACTATGTAGGTTACCTAGCGGGCACTTGGTCTATGTACATACCCTAGCGGGCACTTGGACTATCTAGGTTACCTAGCGGGCACTTGGAGTATGTACGTCCCCTAGAGGGCACTTGGACTATCTACGTTACCTAGCGGGTACTTGGACTATATAGGTAACTAACGGGCACTTGGACTATGTAAGTTCCCTAGCGGGCACTTGGACTATGTGGGTTCCCTAGCGGGCACTTGGACTGCCTAGGTTAACGAAAGGGCACTTGGACTATCTAGGTTAACTAGCGGGCACTTGGACTATGTAAGTTCCCTAGCGGGCACTGGACAATGTGGTTTCCCTAGCGGGCACTTGGACTGTCTAGGTTAACGAACGGGCACTTGGACTATCTAGGTTAACTAGCGGGAACTTGGACTATGTAAGTTCCCTAGCGGGCACTGGACTATGTGGTTTCCCTAGCGGGCACTTTGACTGTCTAGGTTAACGAACGGGCACTTGGACTATCTAGGTTAATTAGCGGGCATTTGGACTATCTAGGTTAACTAACGGTCACTTGGACTATGTAAGTTCCCTAGCGGGCACTTGGACTATGTGGGTTCCCTAGCGGGCATTTGGACTATCTAGGTTACCTAACGGGTACTTGGACTATGTAGGTTCCCTAGCGGGCACTTGGATTATGTGAGTTCCCTATCGGGCACTTGGACTATGTAGGTTACTAGCGGGCATTTGGACTCTGTAGGTTACCTAACAGGTACTAGGACTATGTAGGTCCGGAGCGGGCACTTGGACAATGTTGGTTAACTAGCGGGCACTAGGACTATGTAGGTTACCTAGCGGACACTTGGACTATGTAAGTTAGGTAACGGGCACTTGGACTATCTAGGTGACCTAGTGGGAACTTGGACTATGTAGGTTACGTAGCGGACACTTTGAGTATCTTGGTTACCTAGCGGACACTTGGACGAACTAGGTTACCTAGCGGGCCCTTGGACTATGTAGGTTACCTAGCGGGCACTAGGACTATCTAGGTTAACTAACAGGAACATGGACTATCTAGGTTACCTAGCGGGCACTTGGACTATGTAGGTTACCTAGCGGACACTTGGACTATCTAGGATACCTAACGGGCACTTTGACTATCTAGGTTACCTAGCGGGCACTTGGACTATGTAGGTTACCTAACGGGCACTTGGACTATGCAGGTAACATAGCGGACACTTGGACTTCTAGGTTAACGAACGGGCACTCGGATTATGTAGGTTGCCTAGCGGGCACTTCGGCGATCTAGGATAGGCAACGGGCCCTTGACTATCTAGGTTACCTAGCGGGAACATGGACTATGCAGGTTCCCTAGCGGGCACTTGGACTATCTAGGTTACCTAAGGGCACTTGGACTATGTAGGTTAACTAGCGGACACTTGGACAATCTAGGTTAACTAGCGGGAACTTGGACTATCTAGGTTAACTAAGGGGCCCTTCGACAATGTAGGTTAACTAGCGGGCACTTGGACTATCTAGGTTACCTAGCGGGCACTTGGTCTATGTACATTCACTAGCGGGCACTTGGACTATCTGAGTTAACTAACGGGCACTAGGACTATCTAGGTTACCTAGCGGGCACTTGGACTATGTAGGTCAACTAGCGGACGCTTGGACTATCTAGGTTAGCTAACGGGCATTTGGATTATGTAGGTTAACTAACGGACACTTGGACGATCTAGGTTAACTAGCGGGCCCTTGCTCTATGTAGGTTAACTAGCGGGCCTTTGGACTATGTAGGGTAACTAGCGGGCACTTGGATTATCTAAGTTACATAGCGGGCACTTGAATTATGTAGGTTAACTAGTGGGCCCTTACACTATCTAGGTTAGCTAATGGTCACTTGGATTATGTAGGTTAATTAGCGGGTATTTGGACTATGTAGGTTCCCTAGCGGGCATTTGGACTCTATAGATTACCTAGCGGGCACTTGGACTCTGTAGTTTCCATAGAGGGCACTTGGACTATATAGTTTTCTATCGGGCACTTGGACTATGTAGGTTAACTAGCGGGCACATGGCCTATCTAGGTTAACTAGGGGTCCCTTGGACTACGTTGGTTAACTATCGGACACTTGCACTATGTAGGTTACCTAGCGGGCACTTGGACTATCTAGGTTAACTAGCGTGCACTTGGACTATGTAGGTTACCAAGCAGGAATAGGATTATGAACGATCCCTAGCGGGCAATTGGACTATCTAGGTTACCTAGCTGGCGCTTGGACTATGTAGGTTAACTAGCGGGCCCATGGATTATGTAGGTTTACTAGGGGGCACTTGGACTATCTAGGTTACCTATCGGGCACTTGGACTATGTAGTTTCCCTAGCGGGCATTTGGACAATTTAGGTTACCTAGCGGGCACTTGGACTATCTAGGTTATCTAGCAGGCACTTTGACTATCTAGGTTAACTAACGGGCACTTGGACTATGTAGGGTAACTAGCGGGCACTTGGACAGTCTAGGTTACCTAACGTGCACTTGGATTATCTAGGTTAACGAACGGGCACTTGGACTATGTAGGTTACCTAGCCGCCACTTGGACTATCTAGGTTAGCTAATAGGCACTTGGACTATCTAGGTTACCTAGCTGGCTCTTGGACAATGTAGGTCAACTAGCGGGCCCTTGGACTATCTAGGTTAGCTAACGGGAACATGGACTATGTGTGTTCCAGAGCGGGTACTTGGATTATGTAGGTTGCCTAGCGGGCATTTAGACTATGTAGGTGTCCTTGCGGGCATTTGGACTATGTAGATTACCTAGCGGGCACTTGGTCTATGTAGGTTACCCAATGGGCACATGGACTATCTCCGTTAACGAATGGACACTTGGACTATGTAGGTTAGCTATCAGGAACTTGGAATATCTAGGTTACCTAGTAGGCACTTGGACTATGTAGGTTACCTAGTGGACACTTGGACGATTTAGGTTAAAAAGCGGGCACTTGGACTATCTAGGTTACCTAGCAGGCACTTGGATTATGAAGGATCCCTAGCGGGCATTTGGACTATCTAGGTTACCTAGCTGGCACTTGGACTATGTAGGGTAACTAGCGGACACTTGCATGATCTAGGTTAACTAGCGGGCCCTTGCACTATGTAGGTTAATTAGCGGGCCCATGGATTATGTAGGTTTACTAGGGGGCACTTGACTATCTAGGTTAACTAGCGGGCACTTGGACTATGTATTTTCCCTAGCGGGCATTTGGACTATTTAGGTTGCCTAGCGGGCACTTGGACTATGTAGGTTACCTAGCGGGCACTTGGACTATCTAGGTCACCTAGCAGGCACTTTGACTATCTAGGTTAACTAACCGGCACTTGGACTATGTAGGGTAACTAGCGGGCACTTGGACTGTCTAGGTTACCTAACGGGAACTTGGATTATCTAGGTTAACGAACGGGCACTTGGACTATGTTGGTTACCTAGCCGCCACTTGGACTATCTAGGTTACCTAACAGGCACTTGGACTATCTAGGTTCCCTAGCGGGCACTTGTACTATCTAGGTTACCAAGCTGGCACTTGGACTATGTAGGTCAACTAGCGGGCCCTTGGACTATCTAGGATATCTAACGGGCAATTGGACTATGTATGTTCCAGAGCGGGCACTTGGATTATGTAGGTTGCCTGGCGGACATTTAGACTATGTAGGTTTCCTTGCGGGCATTTGGACTATGTAAGTTACCTAGCGGGCACTTGGACTATGTAAGTTCCCTAGTGGGCACTTGGATTGTGTGAGTTCTCTATAGGGCACTTGGGCTATGTAGGTTACTAGCGGGCATTTGGACTATGTAGGTTACCTAACAGGCACTTGGACTATGTAGGTCCGTATCGGGCACTTGGACAATGTCGGTTAACTAGCGGGCACTAGGACTATGTAGGTTACCTAGCGGGCACTTGGACTATCTAGGTTAGGTAACGGGCACTTGGACTATCTAGGTGACCTAGTGGGAACGTGGACTATGTAGGTTACGTAGCGGACACTTTGACTATCTTGGTTACCTAGCGGACACTTGGACTAACTAGGTTAATGAGCGGGCCCTTGGACTATGAAGGTTACCTAGCGGGCACTAGGACAATCTAGGTTAACTAACAGGAACATGGACTATCTAGGTTACCTAGCGGGCACTTTGATTATGTAGGTTACCTAGCGGGCACTTGGACTATCTAGGTTAGCTTACGGGTACTTGGACTATCTAGGTTACCTAGCGGGCACCTGGACTATGTAGGTTACCTAACGGGCACTTGGACTATGTAGGTTCCCTAGCGGTCACGTGGACTATGTAGGCTCCCTAGAAGGCACTTGAACTATGTAGGTTAAATAGCGGGCACTTGGACTATCCAGGTTACCAAGCGGGCACTTGGACTATGTAGGTTACCCAATGGGCACTTGGACTATCTACGTTAACGAACGGACACTTGGACTATGTAGGTTAGCTATCAGGAACTTGGAATATCTAGGTTACCTAGCAGGCACTTGGACTATGTAGGTTACCTAGCGGACACTTGGACGATTTATGTTAACTAGCGGGCACTTGGACTATCTAGGTTAACTAGCAGGCCCTTGGACAATCTAGGTTTACTAGCGGGCACTTGGACTATCTAGGTTACCTAGCAGGCACTTGGATTATGAAGGAGCCCTAGCGGGCAATTGGACTATCTAGGTTACCTAGCTGGCACTTGGACTATGTAGGGTAACTAGCGGACACTTGCACGATCTAGGTTAACTAGCGGGCCCTTGCACTATGTAGGTTAACTAGCGGGCCCATGGATTATGTAGGTTTACTAGGGGGCACTTGACTATCTAGGTTAACTTGCGGGCACTTGGACTATGTAGTTTCCCTAGTGGGCATTTGGACTATTTAGGTTGCCTAGCGAGCACTTGGACTATGTAGGTTACCTAGCGGGCACTTGGACTATCTAGGTTACCTAGCAGGCACTTTGACTATCTAGGTTAACTAACGGGCACTTGGACTATGTAGGGTAAGTAGCGGGCACTTGGACTGTCTAGGTTACCTAACGGGCACTTGGATTATCTAAGTTAACGAACGGGCACTTGGACTATGTAGGTTACCTAGCCGCCACTTGGACTATCAAGGTTAGCTAACAGGCACTTGGACTATCTAGGTTCCCTAGCGGGCACTTGTACTATCTAGGTTACCTAGCTGGCACTTGGACTATGTAGGACAACTAGCGGGCCCTTGGCCTATCTAGGTTATCTAACGGGCACTTGGACTATGTATGTTCCAGAGCGGGCACTTGGATTATGTAGGTTGCCTGGCGGACATTTAGACTTTGTAGGTTTCCTTGAGGGCATTTGGACTATGTAGGTTACCTAGCGGGCACTAAGACTATGTAGGTTCCCTAGCGGGCACTTGGACTATGTAGGTTCCCTAGCGGTCACGTGGACTATGTAGGCTCCCTAGAAGGCACTTGGACTATGTAGGTTAACTAGCGGGCACTTGGACTATCCAGGTTACCAAGCGGGCACTTGGACTATGTAAGTTACCCAATGGGCACTTGGACTATCTAAGTTAACGAACGGACACTTGGACTATGTAGGTTAGCTATCAGGCACTTGGACTATCTAGATTACCTAGCAGGCACTTGGACTATGTAGGTTACCTAGCGGACACTTGGACGATTTAAGTTAACTAGCGGGCACTTGGACTATCTAGGTTAACTAGCAGGCCCTTGGACTATCTAGGTTAACTAGCGGGCACTTGGACTATGTAGTTTCCCTAGCGGGCATTTGGATTATTTAGGTTACCTAGAGGGCACTTGGACTATGTAGGTTACCTAGCGGGCACTTGGACTACGTAGGTTAACTAGAAGGCACTTGGACTATCAAGGTTACCTAGCGGGCCCTTGGACTATGTAGGTTACCAGCGGGCACTTGGACTATCTAGGTTAACGAACGTGCACTTGGACTATGTAGGTAACCTAGTGGGCACTTGGACTGTCTAGGTTACCTAGCGGGCACTTGGACTATCTAGGTTAACGAACGGGCACTAGGACTATGTAGGTTAACTAGCGGACACTTCGACTATCTAGGTTATCTAATGGGCAATTGGACTAACTAGGTTAACTAATGGGCACTTGGACTATGTAGGTTGCCTAGCGAGCACTTGGACTATGTAGGTTCCCTAGCGGGCACTTGGACTGTCTAGGTTAACTAGGGGGCCATTGGACTGTCTAGGTTACCTGGTGGGCACTTGGACTATGTACGTTCCCTAGCGGGCACTTGGGCTATCTACGTTACCTAGCGGGCACTTGGACAATGTAGGTTAACGAAAGGGCACTTGGACTATGTAGTTTACCTCGCAGGCACTTGGACTATGTAGTTTAACTAGCGGGCACTTGGATTATCTAGGTTACCTAGCAGGCACTTGCACGATGCAGGTTCCCTAGCGGGCACTTGGACTATCTAGGCTCCCTAACGGGCACTTGGACTATGTAGGTTACCTAGCGGGCACTTGGTCTATATACATACCCTAGCAGGCACTTGGACTATCTAGGTTACCTAGCGGGCACTTGGAGTATGTACGTCCCCTAGTGGGCACTTGGACTATCTACGTTACATAGCTGGTACTTGGACTATATTGGTTACTAACGGGCACTTGGACTATGTAAGTTCCCTAGCGGGCATTTGGACTATGTGGGTTCCCTAGCGGGTACTTGGACTGTCTAGGTTAACGAAAGGGCACTTGGACTATCTAGGTTAACTAGCGGGCACTTGGACTATGTAAGTTCCCTAGCGTGCACTGGACTATGTGGTTTCCCTAGCGGGCACTTGGACTGTCTAGGTTAACGAACGGGCACTTGGACTATCTAGGTTAATTAGCGGGCACTTGGACTATCTAGGTTAACTAACGGGCACTTGCACTATGTAACTTCCCTAGCGGGCACTTGGACTATGTAGGTTCCCTAGCGGGCACTTGGATTATGTGAGTTCCCTATCGGGCACTTGGACTATGTAGGTTACTAGCGGGCATTTGGACTATGTAGGTTACCTAACAGGCACTTGGACTATGTAGGTCAGGATCGGGCACTTGGACAATGTTGGTTAACTAGCGGGCACTAGGACTATGTAGGTTACCTAGCGGGCACTTGGACTATCTAGGTTAGGTAACGGGCACTTTGACTATCTAGGTGACCTAGTGGGAACTTGGACTATGTAGGTTACGTAGCGGACACTTTGACTATCTTGGTTACCTAGCGGACACTTGGACGAACTAGGTTAACGAGCGGGCCCTTGGACTATGTAGGTTACCTAGCGGGCACTAGGACTATCTAGGTTAACTAACAGGAACATGGACTATCTAGGTTACCTAGCGGGCACTTTGATTATGTAGGTTACCTAGCGGGCACTTGGACTATCTAGGTTAACTAATGGGTACTTGGACTATCTAGGTTACCTAGCGGGCACTTGGACTATGTAGGTTACCTAACGGGCACTTGGACTATGCAGGTAACATAGCGGGCACTTGGACTTCTAGGTTAACGAACGGGCACTCGGATTATGTAGGTTACCTAGCGGGCACTTCGGCGATCTAGGATAGGTAACGGGCCCTTGACTATCTAGGTTACCAAGCGGGAACTTGGACTATGTAGGTTCCCTAGCGGGCACTTGGACTATCTAGGTTACCTAAGGGCACTTGTACTATGTAGGTTAACTAGCGGACACTTGGACAATCTAGGTTAACTAGCGGGCACTTGGACTATCTAGGTTAACTAAGGGGCCCTTCGACTATGTAGGTTAACTAGCGGGCACTTGGACTATCTAGGTTACCTAGCGGGCACTTGGTCTATGTACATACCCTAGCGGGCACTTGGACTATCTGGGTGAACTAACGGGCACTAGGACTATCTAGTTTACCTAGCGGGCACTTGGACTATCTAGGTTACCTAGCGGGCACTTGGTCTATGTACATACCCTAGCGGGCACTTGGACTATCTGGGTTAACTAACGGGCATTAGGACTATCTAGGTTACCTAGCGGGTACTTGGACTATGTAGGTTCCCTAGCGGGCCCTTGGACTATCTAGGTTAGCTAACGGGCATTTGGATTATGTAGGTTAACTAACGGACACTTGGACGATCTAGGTTAACTAGCGGGCCCTTGCACTATGTAGGTTAACTAGCGGGCCTTTGGACTATGTAGGTTAACTAGCGGGCATTTGGATTATCTAAGTTACATAGCGGGCACTTGAATTATGTAGGTTAACTAGTGGGCCCTTAGACTATCTAGGTTAGCTAACGGTCACTTGGACTATGTAGGCTAATTAGCGGGTACTTGGACTATGTAGGTTCCTACGGGGCATTTGGACTATATAGATTACCTAGCGGGCACTTGGATGATACAGGTTCCCTAGCCAGCACTAAGACTATTGGTTCCCCAACGGGCACTTGGACTATGTAGGTTCCATAGACGGCACTTGGACTATATAGTTTTCTATCGGGCACTTGGACTATGTAGGTTAACTAGCGGGCACATGGACTATCTAGGTTAACTAGGGGTCCCTTGGACTACGTAGGTTAACTATCGGACACTTGCACTATGTAGGTTACCTAGCGGGCACTTGGACTATCTAGGTTAAATAGCGTGCAGTTGGACTGTGTAGGTTACCTAGCAGGAATAGGATTATGAAGGATCCCTAGCGGGCAATTGGCTACCTAGTTTACCTAGCTGGCGCTTGGACTATGTAGGTTAACTAGCGGGCCCATGGATTATGTAGGTTTACTAGGGGGCACTTGGACTATCTAGGTTACCTATCGGGCACTTGGACTATGTAGTTTCACTAGCGGGCATTTGGACAATTTAGGTTACCTAGCGGGCACTTGGACTATCTAGGTTACCTAGCAGGCACTTTGACTATCTAGGTTAACTAACGGGCACTTGGAATATGTAGGGTTACTAGCGGGCACTTGGACTGTCTAGGTTACCTAGCAGCCACTTGGATTATCTAGGTTAACGAACGGGCACTTAGACTATGTAGGTTACCCAGCCGCCACTTGGACTATCTAGGTTAGCTAATAGGCACTTGGACTATCTAGGTTCCCTAGTGGGCACTTGTACTATCTAGGTTACGTAGCTGGCTCTTGGACAATGTAGGTCAACTAGCGGGCCCTTGGACTATCTAGGTTAGCTAACGGGCACTTGGACTATGTATGTTCCAGAGCGGGCACTTGGATTATGTAGGTTGCCTTACGGGCATTTAGACTATGTAGGTTTCCTTGCGGGCATTTGGACTATGTAGGTTAACTAGCGGGCACATGGACTATCTAGGTTAACTAGGGGTCCCTTGGACTACGTAGGTTAACTATCGGACACTTGCACTATGTAGGTTACCTAGCGGGCACTTGGACTATCTAGGTTAAATAGCGTGCAGTTGGACTGTGTAGGTTACCTAGCAGGAATAGGATTATGAAGGATCCCTAGCGGGCAATTGGCTACCTAGTTTACCTAGCTGGCGCTTGGACTATGTAGGTTAACTAGCGGGCCCATGGATTATGTAGGTTTACTAGGGGGCACTTGGACTATCTAGGTTACCTATCGGGCACTTGGACTATGTAGTTTCACTAGCGGGCATTTGGACAATTTAGGTTACCTAGCGGGCACTTGGACTATCTAGGTTACCTAGCAGGCACTTTGACTATCTAGGTTAACTAACGGGCACTTGGAATATGTAGGGTTACTAGCGGGCACTTGGACTGTCTAGGTTACCTAGCAGCCACTTGGATTATCTAGGTTAACGAACGGGCACTTGGACTATGTAGGTTACCTAGCCGCCACTTGGACTATCTAGGTTAGCTAATAGGCACTTGGACTATCTAGGTTCCCTAGTGGGCACTTGTACTATCTAGGTTACGTAGCTGGCTCTTGGACAATGTAGGTCAACTAGCGGGCCCTTGGACTATCTAGGTTAGCTAACGGGCACTTGGACTATGTATGTTCCAGAGCGGGCACTTGGATTATGTAGGTTGCCTTACGGGCATTTAGACTATGTAGGTTTCCTTGCGGGCATTTGGACTATGTAGGTTACCTAGCGGGCACTTGGACTATCTACGTTAACGAACGGACACTTGGACTATGTAGGTTAGCTATCAGGAACTTGGACAATCTAGGTTTACTAGCGGGCACTTGGACTATGTAGGTTACCTAGCGGACACTTGGACGATTTAGGTTAACTAGGGGGCACTTGGACTATCTAGGTTAACTAGCAGGCCCTTGGACAATCTAGGTTTACTAGCGGGCACTTGGACTATCTAGGTTACCTAACAGGCACTTGGAATATGTAGGGTAACTAGCGGACACTTGCACGATCTAGGTTAACTAGCGGGCCTTTGCACTATGTAGGTTAATTAGCGGGCCCATGGATTATGTAGGTTTACTAGGGGGTACTTGACTATCTAGGTTAACTAGCGGGCACTTGGACTATGTAGTTTCCCTAGCAGGCTTTTGGACTATTTAGGTTGCCTAGCGGGCACTTGGACTATGTAGGTTACCTAGCGGGCACTTGGACTATCTAGGTTACCTAGCAGGCACTTTGACTATCTAGGTTAACTAACGGGCACTTGGACTATGTAGGGTAACTAGCGGGAACTTGGACTGTCTAGGTTACCTAACGGGCACTTGGATTATCTAGGTTAACGAACGGACACTTGGACTATGTAGGTTACCTAGCCGCCACTTGGAATATCTAGGTTAGCTAACAGGCACTTGGACTATCTAGGTTCCCTAGCGGGCACTTGTACTATCTAGGTTACCAAGCTGGCACTTGGACAATGTAGGTCAACTAGCGGGCCCTTGAACTATCTAGGATATCTAACGGGCAATTGGACTATGTATGTTCCAGAGCGGGCACTTGGATTATGTAGGTTGCCTGGCGGACATTTAGACTATGTAGGTTACCTAGCGGGCACTTGGACTATGTAGGTTCCCTAGTGGGCACTTGGATTATGTGAGTTCCCTATCGGGCACTTGGACTATGTAGGTTACTAGCGGGCATTTGGACTATGTAGGTTACCTAACATGCACTTGGACTATGTAAGTCCGTATCGGGCACTTGGACAATGTCGGTTAACTAGCGGGCACTAGGACTATGTAGGTTACCTAGCGGGCACTTGGACTATCTAGGTTAACTAACAGGAACATGGACTATCTAGGTTACCTAGCGGGCACTTTGATTATGTAGGTTACCTAGCGGGCACTTGGACTATATAGGTTAACTAAGGGGTACTTGGACTATCTAGGTTACCTAGCGGGCACTTGGACTATTTAGGTTACCTAACGGGCACTTGGACTATGTAGGTTCCCTAGCGGTCACGTGGACTATGTAGGCTCCCTAGAAGGCACTTGATCTATGTAGGTTAACTAGCGGGCACTTGGACTATCCAGGTTACCTAGCGGGCACTTGGACTATGTAGGTTACCCAATGGGCACTTGGACTATCTACATTAACGAACGGACACTTGGACTATGTAGGTGAGCTATCAGGAACTTGGAATATCTAGGTTACCTAGCAGGCACTTGGACTATGTAGGTTACCTAGCGGACACTTGGACGATTTAGGTTAACTAGCGGGCACTTGGACTATCTAGGTTAACTAGCAGTCCCTTGGACAATCTAGGTTTATGAGCGGGCACTTGGACTATCTAGGTTACCTAGCAGGCACTTGGATTATGAAGGATCCCTAGCGGGCAATTGGACTATCTAGGTTACCTAGTTGGCACTTGGACTATGTAGGTTAACTAGCGGACACTTGCACGATCTAGGTTAACTAGCGGGCCCTTGCACTATGTAGGTTAACTAGCGGGCCCATGAATTATGTAGGTTTACTAGGGGGCACTTGACTATCTAGGTTAACTCGCGGGCACTTGGACTATGTAGTTTCCCTAGCGGGCATTTGGACTATTTAGGTTGACTAGCGGGCACTTGGACTATGTAGGTTACCTAGCGTGCACTTGGACTATCTAGGTTACCTAGCAGGCACTTTGACTATCTAGGTTAACTAACGGGCACTTGGACTATGTAGGTTACCTAGCCGCCACTTGGACTATCTAGGTTAGCTAACAGGCACTTGGACTATCTAGGTTCCCTAGCGGGCACTTGTACTATCTAGGTTACCAAGCTGGCACTTGGACTATGTAGGTCAATTAGCGGGCCCTTGGACTATCTAGGTTAACTAACGGGCACTAGGACTATCTAGGTTAATTAGCGGGCACTTGGACTATCTAGATTACCTAGAAGGCACTTGGATTATGAAGGATCCCTAAAGGGCACTTGGACTATCTAGGTTACCGAACAGGCACTTGGATTATCTAGGTGACCTAGCAGACACTTGGACTATGTAGGTTAACTAGCGGAAAATTGGACGATCTAGGTTAACTAGCGGACACTTGCACTATGTAGGTTGCCTAGCGGGCACTTGGAGTATCTAGGTTATCTAGCGGGCACTTGGACTATGTAGTTTCCCTAGCGGGCATTTGGACTATTTAGGTTACCAAGCGGGCACTTGGACTATCTAGGTTACCTAGCAGGCATTTTGACTATCTAGGTTAACTGACGGGCACTTAGACTATGTAGGTTGCCTAGCAGGCAGTTGGACTATGTAGGTTCCCTAGCGGGCACTTGGATTATGTTGGTTAACTAGCGGGCACTTGGACTGTCTAGGTTACCTAGCGGGCACTTGGATTATCTAGGTTAACGAAGGGGCAGATGGAGTATGTAGGTTACCTAGCCGCCACTTGGACTACCTACGTTAGCTAACAGGCACTTGGACCATCTAGGTTCCCTAAAGGGCACCTGGACTATCTAGTTTACCGAACGGGCACTTGGACTATCTAGGTTACCTAGCGGGCCCTTGGACTATCTAGGTTAACTAGCGTTCACTCGGACTTTGTAGGTTGCCTAGGGGGCACTTGTACTATGTAGGTTAACTAGCGTGCCCTTGGACTATCTAGGTCATGTAGCAGGCACTTGGTATATAGGTTAACTAGCGGGCACTTGGACTATGTAGTTTAACTAGTGGACACTTGCACGATCTAGGTTAACTAGCGGGCCCATGGATTATGTAGGTTAACTAGCGGGCCCTTGGACTATCTAGGTTACCTAGCGGGCACTAGGACTATGTAGGTTACCTAGTGGGCACTTGGACTATCTAGGTTAACGAACGGGCACTTGGAATATGCAGGTAACCTAGCGGGCACTTGGACTATCATGGTTACCTAGCGGGCCCTTGGACTATGTAGGTTACCAGCGGGCACTTGGACTATCTAGGTTAACGAACGTGCACTTGGACTATGTAGGTAACCTAGTGGGCACTTGGACTGTCTAGGTTACCTAGCGGGCACTTGGACTATCTAGGTTAACGAACGGGCACTAGGACTATGTAGGTTAACTAGCGGACACTTCGACTATCTAGGTTATCTAATGGGCAATTGGACTAACTAGGTTAACTAATGGGCACTTGGACTATGTAGGTTGCCTAGCGAGCACTTGGACTATGTAGGTTCCCTAGCGGGCACTTGGACTGTCTAGGTTAACTAGGGGGCCATTGGACTGTCTAGGTTACCTGGTGGGCACTTGGACTATGTACGTTCCCTAGCGGGCACTTGGGCTATCTACGTTACCTAGCGGGCACTTGGACAATGTAGGTTAACGAAAGGGCACTTGGACTATGTAGTTTACCTCGCAGGCACTTGGACTATGTAGTTTAACTAGCGGGCACTTGGATTATCTAGGTTACCTAGCAGGCACTTGCACGATGCAGGTTCCCTAGCGGGCACTTGGACTATCTAGGCTCCCTAACGGGCACTTGGACTATGTAGGTTACCTAGCGGGCACTTGGTCTATGTACATACCCTAGCAGGCACTTGTACTATCTAGGTTACCTAGCGGGCACTTGGAGTATGTACGTCCCCTAGTGGGCACTTGGACTATCTATGTTACATAGCTGGTACTTGGACTATATTGGTTACTAACGGGCACTTGGACTATGTAAGTTCCCTAGCGGGCATTTGGACTATGTGGGTTCCCTAGCGGGTACTTGGACTGTCTAGGTTAACGAAAGGGCACTTGGACTATCTAGGTTAACTAGCGGGCACTTGGACTATGTAAGTTCCCTAGCGTGCACTGGACTTGTGGTTTCCCTAGCGGGCACTTGGACTGTCTAGGTTAACGAACGGGCACTTGGACTATCTAGGTTAATTAGCGGGCACTTGGACTATCTAGGTTAACTAACGGGCACTTGCACTATGTAACTTCCCTAGCGGGCACTTGGACTATGTAGGTTCCCTAGCGGGCACTTGGATTATGTGAGTTCCCTATCGGGCACTTGGACTATGTAGGTTACTAGCGGGCATTTGGACTATGTAGGTTACCTAACAGGCACTTGGACTATGTAGGTCAGGATCGGGCACTTGGACAATGTTGGTTAACTAGCGGGCACTAGGACTATGTAGGTTACCTAGCGGGCACTTGGACTATCTAGGTTAGGTAACGGGCACTTTGACTATCTAGGTGACCTAGTGGGAACTTGGACTATGTAGGTTACGTAGCGGACACTTTGACTATCTTGGTTACCTAGCGGACACTTGGACGAACTAGGTTAACGAGCGGGCCCTTGGACTATGTAGGTTACCTAGCGGGCACTAGGACTATCTAGGTTAACTAACAGGAACATGGACTATCTAGGTTACCTAGCGGGCACTTTGATTATGTAGGTTACCTAGCGGGCACTTGGACTATCTAGGTTAACTAATGGGTACTTGGACTATCTAGGTTACCTAGCGGGCACTTGGACTATGTAGGTTACCTAACGGGCACTTGGACTATGCAGGTAACATAGCGGGCACTTGGACTTCTAGGTTAACGAACGGGCACTCGGATTATGTAGGTTACCTAGCGGGCACTTCGGCGATCTAGGATAGGTAACGGGCCCTTGACTATCTAGGTTACCAAGCGGGAACTTGGACTATGTAGGTTCCCTAGCGGGCACTTGGACTATCTAGGTTACCTAAGGGCACTTGTACTATGTAGGTTAACTAGCGGACACTTGGACAATCTAGGTTAACTAGCGGGCACTTGGACTATCTAGGTTAACTAAGGGGCCCTTCGACTATGTAGGTTAACTAGCGGGCACTTGGACTATCTAGGTTACCTAGCGGGCACTTGGTCTATGTACATACCCTAGCGGGCACTTGGACTATCTGGGTTAACTAACGGGCATTAGGACTATCTAGGTTACCTAGCGGGTACTTGGACTATGTAGGTTCCCTAGCGGGCCCTTGGACTATCTAGGTTAGCTAACGGGCATTTGGATTATGTAGGTTAACTAACGGACACTTGGACGATCTAGGTTAACTAGCGGGCCCTTGCACTATGTAGGTTAACTAGCGGGCATTTGGATTATCTAAGTTACATAGCGGGCACTTGAATTATGTAGGTTAACTAGTGGGCCCTTAGACTATCTAGGTTAGCTAACGGTCACTTGGACTATGTAGGCTAATTAGCGGGTACTTGGACTATGTAGGTTCCTACGGGGCATTTGGACTATATAGATTACCTAGCGGGCACTTGGATGATACAGGTTCCCTAGCCAGCACTAAGACTATTGGTTCCCCAACGGGCACTTGGACTATGTAGGTTCCATAGACGGCACTTGGACTATATAGTTTTCTATCGGGCACTTGGACTATGTAGGTTAACTAGCGGGCACATGGACTATCTAGGTTAACTAGGGGTCCCTTGGACTACGTAGGTTAACTATCGGACACTTGCACTATGTAGGTTACCTAGCGGGCACTTGGACTATCTAGGTTAAATAGCGTGCAGTTGGACTGTGTAGGTTACCTAGCAGGAATAGGATTATGAAGGATCCCTAGCGGGCAATTGGCTACCTAGTTTACCTAGCTGGCGCTTGGACTATGTAGGTTAACTAGCGGGCCCATGGATTATGTAGGTTTACTAGGGGGCACTTGGACTATCTAGGTTACCTATCGGGCACTTGGACTATGTAGTTTCACTAGCGGGCATTTGGACAATTTAGGTTACCTAGCGGGCACTTGGACTATCTAGGTTACCTAGCAGGCACTTTGACTATCTAGGTTAACTAACGGGCACTTGGAATATGTAGGGTTACTAGCGGGCACTTGGACTGTCTAGGTTACCTAGCAGCCACTTGGATTATCTAGGTTAACGAACGGGCACTTGGACTATGTAGGTTACCTAGCCGCCACTTGGACTATCTAGGTTAGCTAATAGGCACTTGGACTATCTAGGTTCCCTAGTGGGCACTTGTACTATCTAGGTTACGTAGCTGGCTCTTGGACAATGTAGGTCAACTAGCGGGCCCTTGGACTATCTAGGTTAGCTAACGGGCACTTGGACTATGTATGTTCCAGAGCGGGCACTTGGATTATGTAGGTTGCCTTACGGGCATTTAGACTATGTAGGTTTCCTTGCGGGCATTTGGACTATGTAGGTTACCTAGCGGGCACTTGGACTATCTACGTTAACGAACGGACACTTGGACTATGTAGGTTAGCTATCAGGAACTTGGACAATCTAGGTTTACTAGCGGGCACTTGGACTATGTAGGTTACCTAGCGGACACTTGGACGATTTAGGTTAACTAGGGGGCACTTGGACTATCTAGGTTAACTAGCAGGCCCTTGGACAATCTAGGTTTACTAGCGGGCACTTGGACTATCTAGGTTACCTAACAGGCACTTGGAATATGTAGGGTAACTAGCGGACACTTGCACGATCTAGGTTAACTAGCGGGCCTTTGCACTATGTAGGTTAATTAGCGGGCCCATGGATTATGTAGGTTTACTAGGGGGTACTTGACTATCTAGGTTAACTAGCGGGCACTTGGACTATGTAGTTTCCCTAGCAGGCTTTTGGACTATTTAGGTTGCCTAGCGGGCACTTGGACTATGTAGGTTACCTAGCGGGCACTTGGACTATCTAGGTTACCTAGCAGGCACTTTGACTATCTAGGTTAACTAACGGGCACTTGGACTATGTAGGGTAACTAGCGGGAACTTGGACTGTCTAGGTTACCTAACGGGCACTTGGATTATCTAGGTTAACGAACGGACACTTGGACTATGTAGGTTACCTAGCCGCCACTTGGAATATCTAGGTTAGCTAACAGGCACTTGGACTATCTAGGTTCCCTAGCGGGCACTTGTACTATCTAGGTTACCAAGCTGGCACTTGGACAATGTAGGTCAACTAGCGGGCCCTTGAACTATCTAGGATATCTAACGGGCAATTGGACTATGTATGTTCCAGAGCGGGCACTTGGATTATGTAGGTTGCCTGGCGGACATTTAGACTATGTAGGTTACCTAGCGGGCACTTGGACTATGTAGGTTCCCTAGTGGGCACTTGGATTATGTGAGTTCCCTATCGGGCACTTGGACTATGTAGGTTACTAGCGGGCATTTGGACTATGTAGGTTACCTAACATGCACTTGGACTATGTAAGTCCGTATCGGGCACTTGGACAATGTCGGTTAACTAGCGGGCACTAGGACTATGTAGGTTACCTAGCGGGCACTTGGACTATCTAGGTTAACTAACAGGAACATGGACTATCTAGGTTACCTAGCGGGCACTTTGATTATGTAGGTTACCTAGCGGGCACTTGGACTATATAGGTTAACTAAGGGGTACTTGGACTATCTAGGTTACCTAGCGGGCACTTGGACTATTTAGGTTACCTAACGGGCACTTGGACTATGTAGGTTCCCTAGCGGTCACGTGGACTATGTAGGCTCCCTAGAAGGCACTTGATCTATGTAGGTTAACTAGCGGGCACTTGGACTATCCAGGTTACCTAGCGGGCACTTGGACTATGTAGGTTACCCAATGGGCACTTGGACTATCTACATTAACGAACGGACACTTGGACTATGTAGGTGAGCTATCAGGAACTTGGAATATCTAGGTTACCTAGCAGGCACTTGGACTATGTAGGTTACCTAGCGGACACTTGGACGATTTAGGTTAACTAGCGGGCACTTGGACTATCTAGGTTAACTAGCAGTCCCTTGGACAATCTAGGTTTATGAGCGGGCACTTGGACTATCTAGGTTACCTAGCAGGCACTTGGATTATGAAGGATCCCTAGCGGGCAATTGGACTATCTAGGTTACCTAGTTGGCACTTGGACTATGTAGGTTAACTAGCGGACACTTGCACGATCTAGGTTAACTAGCGGGCCCTTGCACTATGTAGGTTAACTAGCGGGCCCATGAATTATGTAGGTTTACTAGGGGGCACTTGACTATCTAGGTTAACTCGCGGGCACTTGGACTATGTAGTTTCCCTAGCGGGCATTTGGACTATTTAGGTTGCCTAGCGGGCACTTGGACTATGTAGGTTACCTAGCGTGCACTTGGACTATCTAGGTTACCTAGCAGGCACTTTGACTATCTAGGTTAACTAACGGGCACTTGGACTATGTAGGTTACCTAGCCGCCACTTGGACTATCTAGGTTAGCTAACAGGCACTTGGACAATCTAGGTTCCCTAGCGGGCACTTGTACTATCTAGGTTACCAAGCTGGCACTTGGACTATGTAGGTCAATTAGCGGGCCCTTGGACTATCTAGGTTAACTAACGGGCACTAGGACTATCTAGGTTAATTAGCGGGCACTTGGACTATCTAGATTACCTAGAAGGCACTTGGATTATGAAGGATCCCTAAAGGGCACTTGGACTATCTAGGTTACCGAACAGGCACTTGGATTATCTGGGTGACCTAGCAGACACTTGGACTATGTAGGTTAACTAGCGGAAAATTGGATGATCTAGGTTAACTAGCGGACACTTGCACTATGTAGGTTGCCTAGCGGGCACTTGGAGTATCTAGGTTATCTAGCGGGCACTTGGACTATGTAGTTTCCCTAGCGGGCATTTGGACTATTTAGGTTACCAAGCGGGCACTTGGACTATCTAGGTTACCTAGCAGGCATTTTGACTATCTAGGTTAACTGACGGGCACTTAGACTATGTAGGTTGCCTAGCAGACACTTGGACTATGTAGGTTCCCTAGCGGGCACTTGGATTATGTTGGTTAACTAGCGGGCACTTGGACTGTCTAGGTTACCTAGCGGGCACTTGGATTATCTAGGTTAACGAAGGGGCAGATGGAGTATGTAGGTTACCTAGCCGCCACTTGGACTACCTACGTTAGCTAACAGGCACTTGGACCATCTAGGTTCCCTAAAGGGCACCTGGACTATCTAGTTTACCGAACGGGCACTTGGACTATCTAGGTTACCTAGCGGGCCCTTGGACTATCTAGGTTAACTAGCGTTCACTCGGACTTTGTAGGTTGCCTAGCGGGCACTTGTACTATGTAGGTTAACTAGCGTGCCCTTGGACTATCTAGGTCATGTAGCAGGCACTTGGTATATAGGTTAACTAGCGGGCACTTGGACTATGTAGTTTAACTAGTGGACACTTGCACGATCTAGGTTAACTAGCGGGCCCATGGATTATGTAGGTTAACTAGCGGGCCCTTGGACTATCTAGGTTACCTAGCGGGCACTAGGACTATGTAGGTTACCTAGTGGGCACTTGGACTATCTAGGTTAACGAACGGGCACTTGGAATATGCAGGTAACCTAGCGGGCACTTGGACTGTCGAGGTTACCTAGCGGGCCCTTGGACTATGTAGGTTTCCTAGCGGGTACTTGGACTATCTAGGTTAACGAACGGGCACTTGGACTATATAGGTAACCTAGCTGGCACTAGGACAGTCGAGGTTACCTAGCGGGAACTTGGACTATCTAGGTTAACGAACAGGCACTTGGACAATGTAGGTTACCTAGCGGGCACTTGGACTATGTAGGATCCCTATCGGACATTTGGACTACTTAGGTTACCTAGCGGGCACTTGGACTATGTAGCTTAACTAGCGAGCACTTGGACTATCTAGGTTAACTAGCGGACCTTGGACTATGTAGGTAATCTAGCGGGCCCTTGGACTATGTAGGTTAATTAGCGGGCACTTGGACTATCTAGGTTACCTTCCGGGCACTTGGACTATGTAGGTTCCCTAGCGGGCATTTGGACTATATAGATAACCTAGCGGGCAATTAGACTTTGTATGTTACCTAGCCAGCACATGGACTATCTAGGTTACCTAGCTGGCACTTGAACTATCTACGTTACCTAGCGGGTACTTGGAGTATGTAGGTTACCTACCGGGCTGTTCGACTATCTAGGTTACCTAGTGGGCACTTGGACTATCTAGGTTAACTAACGGACACATGGACTATGTAAGTTCCCTAGCGGTCACTTGGACTATGTGGGTTCCCTAGCGGGCATTTGGACTATCTAGGTTACCTAATGGGAACTTGGACTATGTAGGTTAACTAGCGGGCATTTGGACTCTCTAGGTTACCTAGCGGACCATTGGACTATGTAGGTTTCCTAGCGGACACTTGGACTATCTAGGTTAACGAACGGGCACTTGGACTATGTAGGTAACCTAGCGGGCACTGGGACAGTCTAGGTTACCTAGCGGGCCCTTGGCCTATGTAGGTTTCCTAGCGGGCACTTGGACTATCTAGATTAATGAACGGGCACTTGGACTATGTAGGTTACCTAGCGGGCACATGGACTATGTAGGATCCCTATCTGACATTTGGACTACTTAGGTTACCTAGCGGGCACTTGGACTATCTAGGTCAACTAGCGGGCTCTTGTACTATGTAGGTTAACTAGCGAGCACTTGGACTATCAAGGTTAACTAGCGGGCACTTGGACTATCCAGGTTACCAAGCGGGCACTTGGACTATGTAGGTTACCCAATGGGCATTTGGACTATCTAGGTTAACGAACGGACACTTGGACTATTTAGGTTAGCTATCAGGCACTTGGACTATCTAGGTTACCTAGCAGTCACATGGACTATGTAGGTTACCTAGCGGACACTTGGACGATTAGGTTAACAAGCGGCCACTTGGACTATCTAGGTTAACTAGCGGGCCCTTGGACTATCTAGGTTTACTAGCGGGCACTTGGACTATCTAGGTTAACTAGCGGGCACTTGGAATATGTAGTTTCCCTAGCGGGCATTTGGATTATTTAGGTTACCTAGTGGGCACTTGGACTATTTAGGTTACCTAGCGGGCACTTGGACTACGTAGGTTAACTAGAAGGCACTTGGACTATCAAGGTTACCTAGCGGGCCCTTGGACTATGTAGGTTACCAGCGGGCACTTGGACTATCTAGGTTAACGAACATGCACTTGGACTATGTAGGTAACCTAGCAGGCACTTGGACTGTCTAGGTTACCTAGCGGGCACTTGAACTATCTAGGTTGACGAACGGGCACTTGGACTATGTAGGTTAACTAGCGGACACTTCGACTATCTAGGTTACCTAATGGGCAATTGGACTATCTAGGTTACCTAGCGGGCACTTGGACTATGGAGGTTCCCTAACGGGCACTTGGACTATTTAGGTTACCTAGCAGGCACTTTGACTATCTAGGTTACCTAACGGACACTTGGACTATGTAGGTTCCTAGCGGGCAATTGGACTATGTAGGTTCCCTATCGGGTACTTGGACTGTCTGGGTTAACTAGTGGGCAATTTTACTGCCTAGGTTACCTAGCGGGCACTTGGACTATCTAGGTTAACTAGCGGGCCCTTGGTCTATGTAGGTTAACTATCAGCCTTTGGACTATGTAAGTTCACTAGAGGGCACTTTGATGATCCTGGTTAACTAGCGGGCACTTGGACTATCTAGGTTAACTAGCGGGCGCTTGGACTATGTAGGTTCCCTACCGGGCATTTGGACTATATAGGTTACCTAGCGGGCACTTGGACAATGTAGGTTACCTAGCTGGCACTTGGACTATCTGGGTTAACTAGCGGGCACTTGGGTTATCTAGGTTAACTAATGGGCACTTGGACTATGTATGTTCCAGAGCGGGCAATTGGACTATGTAGGTTCACTAGCGGGCACTTGGACTATCTAGGTTAACTAGCGGACCTTGGACTATGTAGGTAATCTAGCGGGCCCTTGGACTATGTAGGTTAATTAGCGGGCACTTGGACTATCTAGGTTACCTTCCGGGCACTTGGACTATGTAGGTTCCCTAGCGGGCATTTGGACTATATAGATAACCTAGCGGGCAATTAGACTTTGTATGTTACCTAGCCAGCACATGGACTATCTAGGTTACCTAGCTGGCACTTGAACTATCTACGTTACCTAGCGGGTACTTGGAGTATGTAGGTTACCTACCGGGCTGTTCGACTATCTAGGTTACCTAGTGGGCACTTGGACTATCTAGGTTAACTAACGGACACATGGACTATGTAAGTTCCCTAGCGGTCACTTGGACTATGTGGGTTCCCTAGCGGGCATTTGGACTATCTAGGTTACCTAATGGGAACTTGGACTATGTAGGTTAACTAGCGGGCATTTGGACTCTCTAGGTTACCTAGCGGACCATTGGACTATGTAGGTTTCCTAGCGGACACTTGGACTATCTAGGTTAACGAACGGGCACTTGGACTATGTAGGTAACCTAGCGGGCACTGGGACAGTCTAGGTTACCTAGCGGGCCCTTGGCCTATGTAGGTTTCCTAGCGGGCACTTGGACTATCTAGATTAATGAACGGGCACTTGGACTATGTAGGTTACCTAGCGGGCACATGGACTATGTAGGATCCCTATCTGACATTTGGACTACTTAGGTTACCTAGCGGGCACTTGGACTATCTAGGTCAACTAGCGGGCTCTTGTACTATGTAGGTTAACTAGCGAGCACTTGGACTATCAAGGTTAACTAGCGGGCACTTGGACTATCCAGGTTACCAAGCGGGCACTTGGACTATGTAGGTTACCCAATGGGCATTTGGACTATCTAGGTTAACGAACGGACACTTGGACTATTTAGGTTAGCTATCAGGCACTTGGACTATCTAGGTTACCTAGCAGTCACATGGACTATGTAGGTTACCTAGCGGACACTTGGACGATTAGGTTAACAAGCGGCCACTTGGACTATCTAGGTTAACTAGCGGGCCCTTGGACTATCTAGGTTTACTAGCGGGCACTTGGACTATCTAGGTTAACTAGCGGGCACTTGGAATATGTAGTTTCCCTAGCGGGCATTTGGATTATTTAGGTTACCTAGTGGGCACTTGGACTATTTAGGTTACCTAGCGGGCACTTGGACTACGTAGGTTAACTAGAAGGCACTTGGACTATCAAGGTTACCTAGCGGGCCCTTGGACTATGTAGGTTACCAGCGGGCACTTGGACTATCTAGGTTAACGAACATGCACTTGGACTATGTAGGTAACCTAGCAGGCACTTGGACTGTCTAGGTTACCTAGCGGGCACTTGAACTATCTAGGTTGACGAACGGGCACTTGGACTATGTAGGTTAACTAGCGGACACTTCGACTATCTAGGTTACCTAATGGGCAATTGGACTATCTAGGTTACCTAGCGGGCACTTGGACTATGGAGGTTCCCTAACGGGCACTTGGACTATTTAGGTTACCTAGCAGGCACTTTGACTATCTAGGTTACCTAACGGACACTTGGACTATGTAGGTTCCTAGCGGGCAATTGGACTATGTAGGTTCCCTATCGGGTACTTGGACTGTCTGGGTTAACTAGTGGGCAATTTTACTGCCTAGGTTACCTAGCGGGCACTTGGACTATCTAGGTTAACTAGCGGGCCCTTGGTCTATGTAGGTTAACTATCAGCCTTTGGACTATGTAAGTTCACTAGAGGGCACTTTGATGATCCTGGTTAACTAGCGGGCACTTGGACTATCTAGGTTAACTAGCGGGCGCTTGGACTATGTAGGTTCCCTACCGGGCATTTGGACTATATAGGTTACCTAGCGGGCACTTGGACAATGTAGGTTACCTAGCTGGCACTTGGACTATCTGGGTTAACTAGCGGGCACTTGGGTTATCTAGGTTAACTAATGGGCACTTGGACTATGTATGTTCCAGAGCGGGCAATTGGACTATGTAGGTTCACTAGCGGGCACTTGGACTATCTAGGTTCCCTAAAGGGCACTTAGACTATCTAGGTTACCTAGCGGGCACTTGGACTATGTAGGTTAACTAGCGGACAATTGGACGAACTAGGTTAACTAGCGGACACTTACACTATGTAGGTTACCTAGTGGGCACTTGGACTATGTAGGTTAACTAGCAGGCCCTTGGACTATCTAGGTTACCTAGCAGGCACTTGGACTATGTAGCTTAACTAGCGGGCACTTGCACTCTCTAGGTTACCTAGCGGGCACTTGGACTATGTAGGTTAACTAGAGGACACTTGGACGATCTAGGTTAACTAGGGGGCACTTGGACGATCTAGATATATTAACGGGCACTTGGAGTATCAAAGTTAACCAGCAAGCCCTTGGATTATGTAGGTTAACTAGCGGGCCCTTGGACTATCTAGGTTACCTAGATAGCACTTGGAGTATATAGGTTCCCTAGCGGGCACTTGGACTATCTAGGTCAACGAACGGGCACTTGGACTGTCTAGGTTACATAGCGGGCTCTTGGACTTCTAGGTTAACGAACGGGCACTTGGACTATGTATGTTGCCTAGGGGGCACTTGGACTATCTAGGTTACCTAGCGGGAACTTGGACAATGTAGGTTACCTAGCAGGCACTTGGACTATCTAGGTTACCTAACGGGCACTTTCACTATCTAGGTACCTAGCGGGCACTTGGACTATGTAGGTTAAATAACGGGCACTTGGACTATGTAGGTTACCTAGCGGGCACTTGGACTGTCCAGGTTACATAGGGGGCACTTGGATTATCTAGGATAACGAACGGGCACTTGGACTATGTATGTTCCAGAGCGGGCACTTGGATTATGTAGGTTGCCTAGAGGGCATTTAGACTATGTAGGATTCCTTGCGGGCACTTGGACTATGTAGGTTACCTAGCGGGCACTTGGACTATGTAGTTTCCCTAACGGGCACTTGGCCTATGTAGGTTCCCTAGCGGTCACGTGGACCATGTAGGCTCCCTAGAAGGCACTTTGACTATGTAGGTTAACTAGCGGGCACTTGGACTATCCAGGTTACCAAGTGGGCACTTGGACTATGTAGGTTACCCAATGGGCACTTGGACTATCTAGGTTAACGAACGGACACTTGGACTATGTAGGTTAGCTATGAGGCACTTGGACTATCTAGGTTACCTAGTAGTCACATGGACTATGTAGGTTACCTAGCGGACACTTGGACGATTTAGGTTAACTAGCGGCCACGTCGACTATCTAGGTTAACTAGCGGGCCCTTGGACTATCTAGGTTTACTAACGGGCACTTGGACTATCTAGGTTAACTAGCGGGCACTTGGACTATGCAGTTTCCCTAGCGGGCATTTGGATTATTTAGGTTACCTAGTGGGCACTTGGACTATGTAGGTTACCTAGCGGGCACTGGACTACGTAGGTTAACTAGAAGGCACTTGGACTATCAAGGTTACCAAGCGGGCCCTTGGACTATGTAGGTTACCAGCGGGCACTTGGACTATCTAGGTTAACGAACATGCACTTGGACTATGTAGGTAACCTAGCGGGCACTTGGACTGTCTAGGTTACCTAGCGGGCACTTGAACTATCTAGGTTGACGAACGGGCACTTGGACTATGTAGGTTAACTAGCGGACACTTCGACTATCTAGGTTACCTAATGGGCAATTGGACTATCTAGGTTACCTAGCGGGCACTTGGACTATGGAGGTTCCCTAAAGGGCACTTGGACTATTTAGGTTACCTAGCAGGCACTTTGACTATCTAGGTTACCTAACGGACACTTGGACTATGTAGGTTCCTAGCGGGCAATTGGACTATGTAGGTTCTCTATCGGGTACTTGGACTGTCTGGGTTAACTAGTGGGCAATTTTACTGTCTAGGTTACCTAGCGGGAACTTGGACTATGTAGGTTAACTAACGGGCACTTGGACTATCTAGGTTAACTAGCGGGCCCTTGGTCTATGTAGGTTAACTAGCAGGCCTTTGGACTATGTAAGTTAACTAGAGGGCACTTTGATCATCCTGGTTAACTAGCGGGCACTTGGACTATCTAGGTTAACTAGCGTGCGCTTGGACTATGTAGGTTCCCTAGCGGGCATTTGGACTATATAGGTTACCTAGCGGGCACATGGACTATGTAGGTTACCTAGCAGACACTTGCACTATGTAGGTTACCTAGCGGGGACTTGGACTATGTAGGTTAACTAGAGGACACTTGGACGATCTAGGTTAACTAGGGGGCACTTGGACGATCTAGGTTTATTAACGGGCACTTGGAGTATCAAAGTTAACCAGCGAGCCCTTGGACTATGAAGGTTAACTAGCGGGCCCTTGGACTATCTAGGTTACCTAGATAGCACTTGGAGTATATAGGTTCCCTAGCGGGCACTTGGACTATCTAAGTTAACGAACGGGCACTTGGACTGTCTAGGTTACATAGCGGGCTCTTGGACTTCTAGGTTAACGAACGGGCACTTGGACTATGTATGTTGCCTAGGGGGCACTTGGACTATCTAGGTTAGGTAACAGGCACTTGGACTATCTAGGTTACCTAGCGGGAACTTGGACAATGTAGGTTACCTAGCAGGCACTTGGACTATCTAGGTTACCTAACGGGCACTTTCACTATCTAGGTACCTAGCGGGCACTTGGACTATGTAGGTTAAATAACGGGCACTTGGACTATGTAGGTTACCTAGCGGGCACTTGGACTGTCCAGGTTATATAGGGGGCACTTGGATTATCTAGGTTAACGAACGGGCACTTGGACTATGTAGGTTACCTAGCCGCCACTTGGACTATCTAGGTTAGCTAACAGGCACATGGACTATCTAGGTTCCCTAGCGGGCACTTGTACTATCTAGGTTACCTAGCTGGCACTTGGACTATGTAGGTCAACTAGCGGGCCCTTGGACTATCTAGGTTAGCTAACGGGCACTTGGACTATGTATTTTCCAGAGCGGGCACTTGGATTATATAGGGTGCCTAGCGGGCATTTAGACTATGTAGGTTGCCTTGCGGGCATTTGGACTATGTAGGTTACCTAGCGGGCACTTGGACTATGTAGTTTCCCTAACGGGCACTTGGACTATGTAGGTTCCCTAGCGGTCACGTGGACTATGTAGGCTCCCTAGAAGGCACTTGGACTATGTAGGTTAACTAGCGGGCACTTGGACTATCCAGGTTACCAAGCGGGCACTTGTACTATGTAGGTTACCCAATGGGCACTTGGACTATCTAGGTTAACGAACGGACACTTGGACTATGTAGGTTAGCTATCAGGCACTTGGACTATCTAGGTTACCTAGCAGTCACATGGACTATGTAGGTTAACTAGCGGACAATTGGACGATTTAGGTTAACTAGCGGCCACTTCGACTATCTAGGTTAACTAGCGGGCCTTTGGACTATCTAGGTTTACTAGCGGGCACTTGGACTATCTAGGTTAACTAGCGGGCACTTGGACTATGTAGTTTCCCTAGCGGCCATTTTGATTGTTTAGGTTACCTAGTGGGCACTTGGACTATGTAGGTTACCTAGCGGGCACTTGGACTACGTAGGTTAACTGGAAGGCACTTGGACTATCAAGGTTACCTAGCGGGCCGTTGGACTATGTAGGTTACCAGCGGGCACTTGGACTATCTAGGTTAACGAACATGCACTTGGACTATGTAGGTAACCTAGCGGGCACTTGGACTGTCTAGGTTACCTAGCGGGTACTTGGACTATCTAGGTTGACGAACGGTCACTTGGACTATGTAGGTTAACTAGCGGACACTTCGACTATCTAGGTTACCTAATGGGCAATTGGACTATCTAGGTTACCTAGTGGGCACTTGGACTATGGAGGTTCCCTAACGGGCACTTGGACTATTTAGGTTACCTAGCAGGCACTTTGACTATCTAGGTTACCTAACGGACATTGGACTATGTAGGTTCCCTAGAGGGCAATTGGACTATGTAGGTTCCCTATTGGGTACTTGGACTGTCTAGGATAACTAGTGGGCAATTGTACTGTCTAGGTTACCTAGCGGGAACTTGGACTATGTAGGTTAACTAGCGGGCACTTGGACTATCTAGGTTAATTAGCGGGCCCTTGGTCTATGTAGGTTAACTAGCAGGCCTTTGAACTATGTAAGTTAACTAGAGGGCACTTTGATGATACTGGTTAACTAGCGGGCACTTGGACTATGTAGGTTACCTAGCTGGCACTTGGACTATCTGGGTTAACTAGCGGGCACTTGGATTATCTTGGTTAACTAACGGGCACTGGGACTATGTATGTTCCAGAGCGGGCAATTGGACTATGTAGTTTCCCTAGCGGGCACATGGACTATCTAGGTTCCCTAAAGGGCACTTGGACTATCTAGGTTACCTAGCGGGCACTTGGACTATGTAGGTTAACTAGCGGACAATTGGACAATGTAGGCTAACTAGCGGACACTTGCACTATGTAGGTTACCTAGTGGGCACTTGGACAATCTAGGTTAACTAGCGGTCACTTTGACTATGTAGGTTAACTAGTGGACACTTGCACTATGTAGGTTATCCTCGGGCACTTGGACTATGTAGGTTAACCAGCAGGCCCTTGGACTATCTAGGTTACCTAGCAGGCACTTGGACTATGTAGCTTAACTAGCGGGCATTTGCACTCTCTAAGTACCTAGCGGGCACTTGTACTATGTACCTTCCCTAGCGGGCACTTGGACTATCTACGTTAACTAGCGGGCACTTGGACTATGTAGGTTACCTAGCAGACACTTGCACTATGTAGGTTACCTAGCGGGCACTTGGACTATGTAGGTTAACTAGAGGACCCTTGGACGATCTAGGTTAACTAGGGGGCACTTGGACGATCTAGGTTTATTAACGGTCACTTGGAGTATCAAAGTTAACAAGCGAGCCCTTGGACTATGTAGGTTAACTAGCGGGCCCTTGGACTATCTAGGTTACCTAGATAGCACTTGGAGTATATAGGTTCCCTAGCGGGCACTTGGACTATCTAGGTTAACGAACGGGCACTTGGACTGTGTAGGTTACATAGCGGGCTCTTGGACTTCTAGGTTAACGAACGGGCACTTGGACTATGTATGTTGCCTAGGGGGCACTTGGACTATCTAGGTTAGGTAACAGGCACTTGGACTATCTAGGTTACCTAGCGGGAACTTGGACAATGTAGGTTACCTAGCAGGCACTTGGACTATCTAGGTTACCTAACGGGCACTTTCACTATCTAGGTTACCTAGCGGGCACTTGGACTATGTAGGTTAAATAACGGGCACTTGGACTATGTAGGTTACCTAGGGGGCACTTGGATTATCTAGGTTAACGAACGGGCACTTGGACTATGTAGGTTACCTAGCCGCCACTTGGACTATCTAGGTTAGCTAACAGGCACTTGGACTATCTAGGTTCCCTAGCGGGCACTTGTACTATCTAGGTTACCTAGATGGCACTTGGACTATGTAGGTCAACTAGCGGGCCCTTGGACTATCTAGGTTAGCTAACGGGAACTTGGACTATGTATGTTCCA
This sequence comes from Tenrec ecaudatus, assembly GCF_050624435.1. Lineage (NCBI taxonomy): Eukaryota > Metazoa > Chordata > Mammalia > Afrosoricida > Tenrecidae > Tenrec > Tenrec ecaudatus. The sequence continues at coordinate 1,573,449 of NW_027457620.1, forward strand.
GAGCGGGCACTTGGATTATGTAGGTTGCCTAGCGGGCATTTAGACTATGTAGGTTGCCTTGCGGGCATTTGGACTATGTAGGTTACCTAGCGGGCACTTGGACTATGTAGTTTCCCTAACGGGCACTTGGAGTATGTAGGTTACCTAGCGGACACTTGGACTATCTAGGTTAACTAGCGGGCCCTTGGTCTATGTAGGTTAAGTAGCAGGTCATTTGACTATGTAAGTTAACTAGAGGGCACTTTGATGATTCTGGTTAACTAGCGGGCACTTGGACTATCTAGGTTAACTAGCGGGCACTTGGACTATCTAGGTTAACTAGCAGGCGCTTGGACTATGTAAGTTACCTAGCGGGAACTTGGACTATGTAGTTTCCCTAATGGGCACTTGGACTATGTAGGTTACCTAGCGGACACTTGGACTATCTAGGTTAACTAGCGGGCCCTTGGTCTATGTAGGTAAACTAGCAGGCCTTTTGACTATGTAAGTTAACTAGAGGGCACTTTGATGATTCTGGTTAACTAGCGGGCACTTGGACTATCTAGGTTAACTAGCGGGCACTTGGACTATCTAGGTTAACTTGCGGGCGCTTGGACTATGTAGGTTCCCTAGCGGACATTTGGACTATATAGGTTACCTAGCGGGCACTTGGACTATGTAGGTTACCTAGCGGGCACTTGGACTATCTAGGTTAACTAGCGGGCAATTGGATTATCTAGGTTAACTAACGAGCACTTGGACTATGTATGTTCCAGAGCGAGCAATTGGACTATGTAGGTTACCTAGCGGGCACTTGGACTATCTAGGTTCCCTAAAGGGCACTTTCACTATGTAGGTTACCTAGCGGGCACTTGGACTATGTAGGTTAACTAGCGGGCACTTGGACTATCTAGGTTACCTAGCGGGCACTTGGACTATCTAGGTTACCTAGCAGGCCCTTGGACTATGTAGGTTACCTAGCAGGCACTTGGACTATCTAGGTTAACGAACGGGCACTTGAACTATGTAGGTAACCTAGCGGGCACTTGGACTGTCTAGGTTACCTAGCGGGCACTTTGACTATCTAGGTTAACTAGCAGACCTTCGACTATGTAGGTTAACTAGCGGGCCCTTGGACTATGTAAGTTAACTAGCGGGCACTTGGTCTATCTAGGTTTCCTTGCAGGCACTTGGACTATGTACATACCCTAGCGCGCACTTGAATTATCTAGGTTACCTAGCGGGCACTTGGACTATGTACGTCCCCTAGTGGGCACTTGGACTATCTAGGTTAACTAGCGGGCACTTGGATTATGAAGGATCCCTAGCGGCCACTTGGACTATTTAGGTTAACTAGCGAGCACTTGGACTATATAGGTTAACTAGCGGTCACTTGCACGATCTAGGTTAACTAGCAGGCCCTTGCAGTATGTAGGTTAACTAGCGGGCCCATGGATTATATAGGTTTCCTAGCAGGCACTTGGACTATCTGGGTTAACTAACGGGCACTCGGACTATGTAGTTTCCCTAGCAGGCATTTGGACTATTTAGGTTACCAAGCGGGAACTTGGATTATGTAGATTCCCTATCCGGCACTTGGATTATGTAGGTTAACTAGCGGGCACTTGGACTGTCTAGGTTACCTAGCGGGCACTTGGATTATCTAGGTTAACGAATGGGCACTTGGACTATGTAGGTTGCCTAGCGGGCACTTGGATTATGTAGGCTCCCTAGCGGGCACTTGGATTATGTAGGTTCCCTATTGGGCACTTGGATTATGTAGGTTAACTAGCGGGCACTTGGACTGTCTAGGTTACCTAGCGGGCACTTGGATTATCTAGGTTAACGAATGGGCATTTGGACTATGTAGGTTACCTAGCCGCCACTTGGACTATATAGGTTAGCTAGGGGGCACTTGTACTATCTAGGTTACCTAGCTGGCACTTGGACTATGTAAGTCAACTAGCGGTCCCTTGGACCACCTAGGTTAGCTAACGGGAACTTAGAATATGTAGGTTAACTAGGGGTCACTTGGAATATGTAGGTTAACTAGCGGACACTTGCACTATGTAGGTTAACTAGCGGGCCCATGGACTATGTAGGTTTACTAGCGGGCCCTTGGACTATCTAGGTCCCTAAAGGGCACTTGGACTATCTAGGTTACTAACGGTCACTTGGACTATCTAGGTTACCTAGCGGGCACTTGGACTATGTAGGCTAACTAGGGGGCCCTTGGACGATCTAGGCTACCTAGCGGGTACTAGAACTATCTAGGTTAACTAGCGGGCACATGGACTATGTACGTTCCCTAGCGGGCACTTGGACTATCTATGTTAACAAGCGGGCACTTGGAATATGTATGTTAACTAGCGGACATTTGCACTATGTAGGTTACCTAGCAGGCACTTGGACTATCTAGGTTAACTAGCGGGCACTTGGACTATCTAGGTTAACTAGCATGCACTTGGACTATCTAGGTTACCTAGCAGGCACTTTGACTATCTAGGTTAACTAACGGGCACTTGGACTATCTAGGTTGCCTAGCGGGCACTTGGATTATGTAGGTTCCCTATTGGGCACTTGGACTATGTAGGTCAACTAGCGGGCCCGTGGACTATCTAGGTTAGCTAACAGGCACTTAGATTATGTAGGTTAACTAGCGAGCCCATGGACTATGTAGGTTTACTAGCGGGCCCTTGGACTATCTAGGTTCCCTAAAGGGCACTTGGACTATCTAGGTTACTAACGGTCACTTGGACTATCTAGGTTACCTAGCGGGCACTTGGACTATGTAGGCTAACTAGGGGGCCCTTGGACGATCTAGGCTACCTAGCGGGTACTAGAACTATCTAGGTTAACTAGCGGGCACATGGACTATGTACGTTCCCTAGCGGGCACTTGGACTATCTATGTTAACAAGCGCGCACTTGGAATATGTATGTTAACTAGCGGACATTTGCACTATGTAGGTTACCTAGCAGGCACTTGGACTATCTAGGTTAACTAGCGGGCACTTGGACTATCTAGGTTAACTAGCATGCACTTGGACTATCTAGGTTACCTAGCAGGCACTTTGACTATCTAGGTTAACTAACGGGCACTTGGACTATCTAGGTTGCCTAGCGGGCACTTGGATTATATAGGTTCCCTATTGGGCACTTGGACTATGTAGGTCAACTAGCGGGCCCGTGGACTATCTAGGTTAGCTAACAGGCACTTAGATTATGTAGGTTAACTAGCGGGCCCATGGACTATGTAGGTTTACTAGCGGGCCCTTGGACTATCTAGGTTCCCTAATGGTCACTTGGACTATCTAGGTTACCGAACGGGCACTTGGACTATCTAGGTTACCTAGCGGGCACTTGGACTATGTAGGCTAACTAGGGGGAAATTGGACGATCTAGGTTACATAGCGGGTACTTGAACTATCTAGGTTAACTAGCGGGCACTTGGACTATGTAGGTTCCTTAGCGGGCACTTGGACTATCTAGGTTGCCTAGCGGGCACTTGGACTATGTAGGTTAACTAGCGTGCCCTTGGACTATCTAGGTTACTTAGCGGGCACTTGGTATATAGGTTAACTAGCGGGCACTTGGACTATGTAGGTTAACTAGAGAACACTTGGACTATCTAGGTTAACTAGTGGACCCTTGGACTATGTAGGTTAACTAGCAGGCACTTGGACAATCTAGGTCAGCTAGCGGGCACTTGGACGATTTAGGTTAACTAGCGGGCACTTGGACTATCAAAGTTAACAAGTGAGCCCTTGGACTATGTAGGTTCACTAGCGGGCCCTTGGACTATCTAGGTTACCTAGCGGGCACTTGGACTATATAGGTTACCTAGCGGGCACTTGGATTATGTAGATTACCTAGTGGGCATTTGGACTATCTAGGTTAACGAACGGGCACTTGGAATATGCAGGTAAACTAGCGGGCACTTGGACTGTCTAGGTTACCTAGCAGGCACTTGGAATTCTAGGTTAAAGAACGGGCTCTTGTACTATGTAGGTTGCCTAGTGGGCACTTGGACTATCTAGGTTAGGTAACGGGCACTTGGACTATCTAGGTTACCTAGCAGGAACTTGGACAATGTAAGTTACCTAGCGGGCACTTGGACTATCTAGGTTACCTAACGGGCACTTTGATTATCTAGGTTACATAGCGGGCACTTGGACTATGTAGGTTAACTAGCGAGCATTTGGACTCTAGGTTACCTAGCGGGCACTTGGACTATCTAGTTTACCTCGTGGGCCTTTGGACTATGTAGGTTTCCTAGCGGGCACTTGGACTATCTAGGTTAACGAACGGGCAATTGGACTATGTAGGTAACCTAGCGTACACTTGGACAATCTAGGTTACCTAGCAGGCACTTGGACTATCTAGGTTAACGAACGGGCACTTGGACTATGTAGGTTACCTAGCGGGCACTTGGACTATGTTGGATCCCTATCGGACATTTGGACTACTTTGGTTACCTAGCGGGCACTTTGACTATCTAGGTTAACTAGAGGGCACTTGGAAGACTTAGGTTAACTAGCGGGCACTTGGACTATCAAAGTTCACAAGTGAGCCCTTGGATTATGTAGGTTAGCTAGCGGGCCCTTGGACTATCTAGGTTAACGAATGGGCACTTGGACTATATAGGTTACCTAGCGGGCACTTGGCCTGTCTAGGTTACCTAGCGGGCACTTGGAATTCTAGGTTAACGAACGGGCTCTTGTACTATGTAGGTTGCCTAGTGGGCACTTGGACTATCTAGGTTAGGTAACGGGCACTTGGACTATCTAGGTTACCTAGCAGGAACTTGGACAATGTAAGTTACCTACAGGGCACTTGGACTATCTAGGTTACCTAACGGGCACTTTGACTATCTAGGTTACCTAGCGGGCCTTTGGACTATGTAGGTCTCCTAGCGGGCACTTGGACTATCTAGGTTAACGAACGGGCACTTGGACTATGTAGGTTACCTAGCGGGCACTTGGACTATCTAGGATCCCTATCGGACATTTGGACTACTTTGGTTACCTAGCGGGCCCTTGTACTATGTAGGTTAACTAGCGAGCACTTGGACTATCTAGGTTAACTAGCGGACCTTGGACTATGTGGGTTAACTAGCGGGCCCTTGGACTATATAGGTTAACTAGCGGGCACTTGGACGATCTAGGTTAACTAGAGGGCACTTGGACTATCTAGGTTACCTAGCGGGCACTTGGACTATTTAGGATCTCAGGCGGGCATTTGGACTATATAGATAACCTAGCGGCCACTTAGACTTTGTAGGTTACCTAGCGGGAACTGGGATTATCTAGGTTACCTAGCTGGCACTTGAACTATCTACGTTGCCTAGCGGGTTCTTGGAGTATGTAGGTTACCTAGAGGGCTCTTGGACTATCTAGGTTACCTAGCGGGCACTTGGACTATCTAGGTTAACTAACGGGCACTTCAATTATGTAGGTTCCCTAGCGGGCCCTTGGACTATGTAAGTTCCCTAGCGGGAACTTGGACTATGTGGGTTAACTAGAGGGCATTTTTACTATGTAGGTTACCTAGCGGGCACTTGGACTATCTAGGATCCCTATCGGACATTTGGACTACTTTGGTTACCTAGCGGGCACTTGGACTATCTAGGTCAACTAGCGGGCCCTTGTCTATGTAGGTTAACTAGCGAGCACTTGGACTATCTAGGTTAACTAGCGGACCTTGGACTATGTGGGTTAACTAGAGGGCACTTGGATTATCTAGGTTACCTAGCGGGCAGTTGGACTATGTAGGTTCCCAGGCCGGCATTTGGACTATATAGATAACCTAATGGGCACTTAGACTTTGTAGGTTACCTAGCGGGCACTTGGATCATCTAGGTTACCTAGCTGGCACTTGAACTATCTACGTTGCCTAGCGGGTTCTTGGAGTATGTAGGTTACCTAGAGGGCTGTTGGACTATCTAGGTTACCTAGCGGGCACTTGGACTATATAGGTTAACTAACGGGCACTTCGATTATGTAGGTTCCCTAGCGGGCCCTTGGACTATGTAAGTTCCCTAGCGGGCACTTGGACTATGTGGGTTAACTAGAGGGCATTTTTACTATGAAGGTTACCTAGCGGGCACTTGGACTATGTAGGTTCCTTATCAGGCACTTGGAAAATGTAGGTTAACTAGGGGGCACTAGGACTATGTGGGTTACCTAGCTGGCCCTTGGACTATCTAGGTTACCTAGCGGGCACTTGGTATGTAGGTTAACTAGTGGGCACTTGGACTATGTAGGTTAACTAGCGGATACTTGCACGATCTAGGTTAACTAGCGGGCCCTTGCACTATGTAGGTTATTAGCGGGCCATGGATTATGTAGGTTTACTAGCAGGCACTTGGACTGTCTAGGTTAACTAGAGGGCACTTGGATTATGTAGTTTCGCTAGCGGGCAGTTGCACTATTTAGGTTACCTAGCGAGCACTTGGACTATCTAGGTTACCTAGCAGGCACTTTGACTATCTAGGTTAGCTAACAGGCACTTGGACTATCTAGTTTCCCTAGCGGGCACTTGTACTATCTAGGTTACCTAGCTGGCACTTGGAATATGCAGGTCAACTAGCGGGCCCTTGGACTATCTAGGTTAGCTAACGGGCACTTAGATTATGTAGGTTAACTAGCGGGCACTTGGAATATGTAGGTTAACTAGCGGACACTTGCACTATGTAGGTTAACTAGCGGGCGCATGGACTATGTAGGTTTACTAGTGGGCCCTTGGACTTTCTAGGTTCCCTTAAGGGCACTTGGACTAGCTAGGTTACCGAACAGGCCCTTGGACTATCTAGGTTAACTAGCGGGCACTTGGACTATGTAGGCTAACTAGGGGGCTCCTGGACGATCTAGGTTACCTAGCGGGTACTTGAACTATCTAGGTTAACTAGCGCGCACTTGCACTATCTAGGTTACCTAGCGGGCACTTGGACTATCTAGGTTAACGAATGGGCACTTGGAATATGCAGGTAACCTAGAGGGCACTTGGACTGTCTAGGTTACCTAGCGGGCACTTGGACTTCTAGGTTAACGAATGGGCACTTGGACTATGTAGGTTGCTTAGCGGGCACTTGGACTATCTAGGTTAGGTAACGGGCACTAGGACTATCTAGGTTACCTAGCTGGAACTTTGACAATGTAAGTTACCTAGCGTGCACTTGGACTATCTAGGTTACCTAACGGGCACTTTGACTATCTAGGGTACTTAGCGGGCCCTTGGACTATATAGGTAACCTAGCGGGCACTTGAACTGTCTAGGTTACCTAGCGGGCACTTTGACTATCTAGGTTAACGAACGGGCACTTGGACTATCTAGGTCAACTAGCGGGCCCTTGTACTATGTAAGTTAACTAGTGGGCACTTGGATTATCTAGGTTAACTAAAGGACCTTGGACTATGTAGGTTAACTAGCGGGCCCTTGGACTATGTAGGTTAACTAGCGGGCACTTGGACTGTTTAGGTTTCCTAGCTGGCACTTGGACTATGTACATAACCTAGTGCGCACTTGGACTATCTAGGTTAACTAACGGGCACTAGGACTATCTAGGTTAACTAGCGGGCACTTGGACTATCTAGGTTACCTAGCAGGCACTTGGATTATGAAGGATCCCTAGCGGGCACTTGGACTATCTAGGTTACCTAGCGAGCACTTGGACTATGTAGGTTAACTAGCGGACACTTGCACGATCTAGTTTAACTAGCGGGCCCTTGCACATTGTAGGTTAACTAGCGGGCCCATGGATTATGTAGGTTTACTAGCAGGCACTTGGACTATGTAGTTTCCCTAGCGGGCATTTGGACTATTTAGGTTACCAAGCGGGCACTTGGACTATTTAGGCTAACTAGGGGTCCCTTGGACGATCTAGGTTACCTAGCGGGTACTTGAACTATCTAGGTTAACTAGCGGACACATGCACTCTCTAGGTTACCTAGCAGGCACTTGGACTATGTACGTTCCCTAGCGGGCACTTGGAATATCTATGTTAACTAGCGGGCACTTGGTATATGTAGGTTTACTAGCGGACACTTGCACTATGTAGGTTACCTACCAGGCACTTGGACTATCTAGGTTAACTAGCGTGCACTTGGACTATGTAGGTTCCTTATCGGGCACTTGGACTATGTAGGTTCACAAGCGTGCCTTGGACTATCTAGGTTACGTAGAGGGCACTTGGTATGTAGGTTAACTAGCGGGCACTTGGACTATGTAGGTTAACTAGATGACACTTGGACTATCTAGCTTAACTAGCGGGCCCTTGGACTATCTAGGTTACCTAGCGGCACTTGGACTATATAGGTTACCTAGCGGGCACTTGGACTATGTAGGTTACCTAGCAGGCACTTGGATTATGTAGGATCCCTATCGGACATTTGGACTATGTTGGTTTACTAGCGGGCACTTGGACTGTCTAGGTTACCTAGCGGGTACGTGGATTATCTAGGTTAACGAATGGGCACTTGGATTATGTAGGTTACCTAGCCGCCACTTGGACTATCTAGGTTAGCTAACAGGCACTTGGAGTATCTAGGTTCCCTAGCGGGCACGTGTACTATCTAGGTTACCTAGCTGGCACTTTGACTATCTAGGTTAACTAACGGGCACTTGGACTATGTAGGTTGCCTAGCGGGCACTTGGATTATGTAGGTTACCTAGCGGGCACTTGGACTATGTAGGTTACGTAACAGGCACTTGGATTATGTAGGTTCCCTATCGGGCACTTGGACTATGTTGGTTTACTAGCGGGCACTTGGACTATCTAGGTTACCTAGCGGGTACTTGGATTATCTAGGTTAACGAATGGGCACTTGGACTATGTAGGTTACCTAGCCGCCACTTAGACTATCTAGGTTAGCTAACAGGCACTTGGAGTATCTAGGTTCCCTAGCGGGCACTTGTACTATCTAGGTTACCTAGCTGGCACTTGGACTATGTAGGTCAACTAGCGGGCCCTTGGACTATCTAGGTTAGCTAACGGGCACTTAGATTATGTAGGCTAACTAGCGGGCACTTGGAATATGTAGGTTAACTAGCGGACACTTGCACTATGTAGGTTAACTAGCGGGCGCATGGACTATGTAGGTTTACTAGCGGGCCCTTGGACTTTCTAGGTTCCCTTAAGGGCACTTGGACTATCTAGGTTACCGAACAGGCACTTGGACTATCTAGGTTATCTAGCGGGCCCTTGGACTATGTAGGCTAACTAGGGGGCCTCTGGACGATCTAGGTTACCTAGCGGGTACTTGTACTATCTAGGTTAACTGGCGCGCACTTGCACTATCTATGTTACCTAGCGGGCACTTGGACTATCTAGGTTAACGAATGGGCACTTGGAATATGCAGGTAACCTAGAGGGCACTTGGAATGTCTAGGTTACCTAGTGGGCACTTGGACTTCTAGGTTGACGAATGGGCACTTGGAATATGTAGGTGGCTTAGCGGGCACTTCGACTATCTAGGTTAGGTAACGGGCACTTGGACTATCTAGGTTACGTAGCTGGAACTTTGACAATGTAAGTTACCTAGCGGGCACTTGGACTATCTAGGTTACCTAACGGGCACTTTGACTATCTAGGTTACATAGCGGGCCCTTGGACTATATAAGTAACCTAGCGGGCACTTGGACTATCTAGGTTACCTAGCGGGCACTTTGACTATCTAGGTTAACGAACGGGCACTTGGACTATCTAGGTCAACTAGCATGCCCTTGTACTGTGTAGGTTAACTAGCGGGCACTTGGATTATCTAGGTTAACTAGCGGACCTTGGACTATGTAGGTTAACTAGCGGGCCCTTGGACTATGTAGGTTAACTAGCGGTCACTTGGACTATCTAGGTTTCCTAGCTGGCACTTGGACTATGTACATACCCTAGTGCGCACTTGGACTATCTGGGTTACCTAGCGGGCACTTGGACTATGTACGTCCCCTAGTGGGCACTTGGACTATCTAGGTTAACTAACAGGCACTAGGACTATCTAGGTTAACTAGCGGGCACTTGGACTATGTAGGTTAACTAGCGAGCACTTGGACTCTAGTTTACCTAGCGGGCACTTGGACTATCTAGGTTACCTAGCGGGCACTTGGACAGTCTATGTTACCTAGCGGGCACTTGGACTATCTAGGTTAACGAACGGGCACTTGGACTATGTAGGTTACCTAGCGGGCACTTGGACTATGTAGGATCCCTATCGGACATTTGGACTACTTAGGTTACCTACCGGGCACTTGGACTATCTAGGTTAACTAGAGGGCACATGGACTATCTAGGTCAACTTGGGGGCACTTTTACTACGTAAGTTAACTAGCGAGCACTTGGACTATCTAGGTTAACTAGCGGACCTTGGACTATGTAGGTCAACTAGCGGACCCTTGGACTATGTAGGTTATCTAGCGGGCACTTGGACGATCTAGGTTAACTAGAGGGCACTTGGAATATCTAGGTTAACTAGCGGGCACTTGGATGATCAATATTATCTAGGGACCACTTGGACTATCTAGGTTAGCTAACGGGCACTTGGACTAAGTACGTCCCCTAGTGGGCACATGGACTATCTAGATTAAATATCGGGCACTAGGACTATCTAGGTTACCTAGCTGTCACTTGGACTATGAATGTTCCCTAGCGGGCAATTGGATTATCTACTTTACCTAGCGGGCACTTGGACTATGTAGGTCAACAAGCGGACACTTGCACTATGTAGGTAACCTAGCAGGCACTTGGACTATCTTGGTTAACTAGCAGGCACTTGGACTATCTAGGTTAACTAGCGTGCACTTGGACTATGTAGGTTCCATACCGGGCACTTGGACTATGTAGGTTAACTAGCGTGCCCTTGGACTATCTATGTTACGTAGCGGGCACTTGGTATGTAGGTTAACTTGCAGGCACGTGGACTATCTAGGTTAACTAACGGGCACTTCGATTATGTAGGTTCCCTAGCAGGCCCTTGGACTATGTAAGTTCCCTAGCGGGCACTTGGACTATGTGGGTTAACTAGAGGGCATTTTTACTATGTAGGTTACCTAGCGGGCACTTGGACTATCTAGGATCCCTATCGGACATTTGGACTACTTTGGTTACCTAGCGGGCACTTGGACTATCTAGGTCAACTAGCGGGCCCTTGTCTATGTAGGTTAACTAGCGAGCACTTGGACTATCTAGGTTAACTAGCGGACCTTGGACTATGTGGGTTAACTAGAGGGCACTTGGATTATCTAGGTTACCTAGTGGGCAGTTGGACTATGTAGGTTCCCAGGCCGGCATTTGGACTATATAGATAACCTAACGGGCACTTAGACTTTGTAGGTTACCTAGCGGGCACTTGGATTATCTAGGTTACCTAGCTGGCACTTGAACTATCTACGTTGCCTAGCGGGTTCTTGGAGTATGTAGGTTACCTAGAGGGCTGTTGGACTATCTAGGTTACCTAGCGGGCACTTGGACTATCTAGGTTAACTAACGGGCACTTGGACTATGTAGGTTTCCTAGCGGGCCCTTGGATTATGTAAGTTCCCTAGCGGGCACTTGGACTATGTGGGTTAACTAGAGGGCATTTTTACTATGAAGGTTACCTAGCGGGCACTTGGACTATGTAGGTTCCTTATCAGGCACTTGGAAAATGTAGGTTAACTAGGGGGCACTAGGACTATGTGGGTTACCTAGCTGGCCCTTGGACTATCTAGGTTACCTAGCGGGCACTTGGTATGTAGGTTAACTAGTGGGCACTTGGACTATGTAGGTTAACTAGCGGATACTTGCACGATCTAGGTTAACTAGCGGGCCCTTGCACTATGTAGGTTATTAGCGGGCCATGGATTATGTAGGTTTACTAGCAGGCACTTGGACTGTCTAGGTTAACTAGAGGGCACTTGGATTATGTAGTTTGCTAGCGGGCAGTTGCACTATTTAGGTTACCAAGGGGGCACTTGGACTATATAGGTTACCTAGCGAGCACTTGTACTATCTAGGTTACCTAGCAGGCACTTTGACTATCTAGGTTAGCTAACAGGCACTTGGACTATCTAGTTTCCCTAGCGGGCACTTGTACTATCTAGGTTACCTAGCTGGCACTTGGACTATATAGGTCAACTAGCGGGCCCTTGGACTATCTAGGTTAGCTAACGGGCACTTAGATTATGTAGGTTAACTAGCGGGCACTTGGAATATGTAGGTTAACTAGCGGACACTTGCACTATGTAGGTTAACTAGCGGGCGCATGGACTATGTAGGTTTACTAGTGGGCCCTTGGACTTTCTAGGTTCCCTTAAGGGCACTTGGACTATCTAGGTTACCGAACAGGCCCTTGGACTATCTAGGTTAACTAGCGGGCACTTGGACTATGTAGGCTAACTAGGGGGCCCCTGGACGATCTAGGTTACCTAGCGGGTACTTGAACTATCTAGGTTAACTAGCGCGCACTTGCACTATCTAGGTTACCTAGCGGGCACTTGGACTATCTAGGTTAACGAATGGGCACTTGGAATATGCAGGTAACCTAGAGGGCACTTGGACTGTCTAGGTTACCTAGCGGGCACTTGGACTTCTAGGTTAACGAATGGGCACTTGGACTATGTAGGTTGCTTAGCGGGCACTTGGACTATCTAGGTTAGGTAACGGGCACTAGGACTATCTAGGTTACCTAGCTGGAACTTTGACAATGTAAGTTACCTAGCGTGCACTTGGACTATCTAGGTTACCTAACGGGCACTTTGACTATCTAGGGTACTTAGCGGGCCCTTGGACTATATAGGTAACCTAGCTGGCACTTGGACTGTCTAGGTTACCTAGCGGGCACTTTGACTATCTAGGTTAACGAACGGGCACTTGGACTATCTAGGTCAACTAGCGGGCCCTTGTACTATGTAGGTTAACTAGCGGGCACTTGGATTATCTAGGTTAACTAAAGGACCTTGGACTATGTAGGTTAACTAGCGGGCCCTTGGACTATGTAGGTTAACTAGCGGGCACTTGGACTGTTTAGGTTTCCTAGCTGGCACTTGGACTATGTACATAACCTAGTGCGCACTTGGACTATCTAGGTTAACTAACGGGCACTAGGACTATCTAGGTTAACTAGCGGGCACTTGGACTATCTAGGTTACCTAGCAGGCACTTGGATTATGAAGGATCCCTAGCGGGCACTTGGACTATCTAGGTTACCTAGCGGGCACTTGGACTATGTAGGTTAACTAGCGGACACTTGCACGATCTAGGTTAACTAGCGGGCCCTTGCACATTGTAGGTTAACTAGCGGGCCCATGGATTATGTAGGTTTACTAGCAGGCACTTGGACTATGTAGTTTCCCTAGCGGGCATTTGGACTATTTAGGTTACCAAGCGGGCACTTGGACTATGTAGGCTAACTAGGGGTCCCTTGGACGATCTAGGTTACCTAGCGGGTACTTGAACTATCTAGGTTAACTAGCGGACACATGCACTCTCTAGGTTACCTAGCAGGCACTTGGACTATGTACGTTCCCTAGCGGGCACTTGGAATATCTATGTTAACTAGCGGGCACTTGGTATATGTAGGTTTACTAGCGGACACTTGCACTATGTAGGTTACCTACCAGGCACTTGGACTATCTAGGTTAACTAGCGTGCACTTGGACTATGTAGGTTCCTTATCGGGCACTTGGACTATGTAGGTTCACAAGCGTGCCTTGGACTATCTAGGTTACGTAGAGGGCACTTGGTATGTAGGTTAACTAGCGGGCACTTGGACTATGTAGGTTAACTAGAGGACACTTGGACTATCTAGCTTAACTAGCGGGCCCTTGGACTATCTAGGTTACCTAGCGGGCACTTGGACTATATAGGTTACCTAGCGGGCACTTGGACTATGTAGGTTACCTAGCAGGCACCTGGATTATGTAGGATCCCTATCGGACATTTGGACTATGTTGGTTTACTAGCGGGCACTTGGACTGTCTAGGTTACCTAGCGGGTACTTGGATTATCTAGGTTAACGAATGGGCACTTGGATTATGTAGGTTACCTATCCGCCACTTGGACTATCTAGGTTAGCTAACAGGCACTTGGAGTATCTAGGTTCCCTAGCGGGCACGTGTACTATCTAGGTTACCTAGCTGGCACTTTGACTATCTAGGTTAACTAACGGGCACTTGGACTATGTAGGTTGCCTAGCGGGCACTTGGATTATGTAGGTTACCTAGCGGGCACTTGGACTATGTAGGTTACGTAACAGGCACTTGGATTATGTAGGTTCCCTATCGGGCACTTGGACTATGTTGGTTTACTAGCGGGCACTTGGACTGTCTAGGTTACCTAGCGGGAACTTGGATTATCTAGGTTAACGAATGGGCACTTGGACTATGTAGGTTACCTAGCCGCCACTTAGACTATCTAGGTTAGCTAACAGGCACTTGGAGTATCTAGGTTCCCTAGCGGGCACTTGTACTATCTAGGTTACCTAGCTGGCACTTGGACTATGTAGGTCAACTAGCGGGCCCTTGGACTATCTAGGTTAGCTAACGGGCACTTAGATTATGTAGGCTAACTAGCGGGCACTTGGAATATGTAGGTTAACTAGCGGACACTTGCACTATGTAGGTTAACTAGCGGGCGCATGGACTATGTAGGTTTACTAGCGGGCCCTTGGACTTTCTAGGTTCCCTTAAGCGCACTTGGACTATCTAGGTTACCGAACAGGCACTTGGACTATCTAGGTTATCTAGCGGGCCCTTGGACTATGTAGGCTAACTAGGGGGCCTCTGGACGATCTAGGTTACCTAGCGGGTACTTGAACTATCTAGGTTAACTGGCGCGCACTTGCACTATCTATGTTACCTAGCGGGCACTTGGACTATCTAGGTTAACGAATGGGCACTTGGAATATGCAGGTAACCTAGAGGGCACTTGGAATGTCTAGGTTACCTAGAGGGCACTTGGACTTCTAGGTTGACGAATGGGCACTTGGAATATGTAGGTTGCTTAGCGGGCACTTCGACTATCTAGTTTAGGTAACGGGCACTTGGACTATCTAGGTTACGTAGCTGGAACTTTGACAATGTAAGTTACCTAGCGGGCACTTGGACTATCTAGGTTACCTAATGGGCACTTTGACTATCTAGGTTACATAGCGGGCCCTTGGACTATATAAGTAACCTAGCGGGCACTTGGACTATCTAGGTTACCTAGCGGGCACTTTGACTATCTAGGTTAACGAACGGGCACTTGGACTATCTAGGTCAACTAACATGACCTTGTATTGTGTAGGTTAACTAGCGGGCACTTGGATTATCTAGGTTAACTAGCGGACCTTGGACTATGTAGGTTAACTAGCGGGCCCTTGGACTATGTAGGTTTCCTAGCTGGCACTTGGACTATGTACATACCCTAGTGCGCACTTGGACTATCTGGGTTAACTAACAGGCACTAGGACTATCTAGGTTAATTAGCGGGCACTTGGACTATGTAGGTTAACTAGCGAGCACTTGGACTCTAGTTTACCTAGCGGGCACTTGGACTATCTAGGTTACCTAGCGGGCACTTGGACAGTCTATGTTACCTAGCGGGCACTTGGACTATCTAGATTAACGAACGGGCACTTGGACTATGTAGGTTACCTAGCGGGCACTTGGACTATGTAGGATCCCTATCGGACATTTGGACTACTTAGGTTACCTACCGGGCACTTGGACTATCTAGGTTAACTAGAGGGCACATGGACTATCTAGGTCAACTAGGGGCCCTTTTACTACGTAAGTTAACTAGCGAGCACTTGGACTATCTAGGTTAACTAGAGGACCTTGGACTACGTAGGTCAACTAGCGGGCCCTTGGACTATCTAGGTTAGCTAACGGGCACTTAGATTATGTAGGTTAACTAGCGGGCACTTGGAATATGTAGGTTAACTAGCGGACACTTGCACTATGTAGGTTAACTAGCGGGCGCATGGACTATGTAGGTTTACTAGTGGGCCCTTGGACTTTCTAGGTTCCCTTAAGGGCACTTGGACTATCTAGGTTACCGAACAGGCCCTTGGACTATCTAGGTTAACTAGCGGGCACTTGGACTATGTAGTCTAACTAGGGGGCCCCTGGACGATCTAGGTTACCTAGCGGGTACTTGAACTATCTAGGTTAACTAGCGCGCACTTGCACTATCTAGGTTACCTAGCGGGCACTTGGACTATCTAGGTTAACGAATGGGCACTTGGAATATGCAGGTAACCTAGAGGGCACTTGGACTGTCTAGGTTACCTAGCGGGCACTTGGACTTCTAGGTTAACGAATGGGCACTTGGACTATGTAGGTTGCTTAGCGGGCACTTGGACTATCTAGGTTAGGTAACGGGCACTAGGACTATCTAGGTTACCTAGCTGGAACTTTGACAATGTAAGTTACCTAGCGTGCACTTGGACTATCTAGGTTACCTAACGGGCACTTTGACTATCTAGGGTACTTAGCGGGCCCTTGGACTATATAGGTAACCTAGCTGGCACTTGGACTGTCTAGGTTACCTAGCGGGCACTTTGACTATCTAGGTTAACGAACGGGCACTTGGACTATCTAGGTCAACTAGCGGGCCCTTGTACTATGTAGGTTAACTAGCGGGCACTTGGATTATCTAGGTTAACTAGCGGACCTTGGACTATGTAGGTTAACTAGAGGACACTTGGACTATCTAGCTTAACTAGCGGGCCCTTGGACTATCTAGGTTAACTAGCGGGCACTTGGACTGTTTAGGTTTCCTAGCTGGCACTTGGACTATGTACATAACCTAGTGCGCACTTGGACTATCTAGGTTAACTAACGGGCACTAGGACTATCTAGGTTAACTAGCGGGCACTTGGACTATCTAGGTTACCTAGCAGGCACTTGGATTATGAAGGATCCCTAGCGGGCACTTGGACTATCTAGGTTACCTAGCGGGCACTTGGACTATGTAGGTTAACTAGCGGACACTTGCACGATCTAGGTTAACTAGCGGGCCCTTGCACATTGTAGGTTAACTAGCGGGCCCATGGATTATGTAGGTTTACTAGCAGGCACTTGGACTATGTAGTTTCCCTAGCGGGCATTTGGACTATTTAGGTTACCAAGCGGGCACTTGGACTATGTAGGCTAACTAGGGGTCCCTTGGACGATCTAGGTTACCTAGCGGGTACTTGAACTATCTAGGTTAACTAGCGGACACATGCACTCTCTAGGTTACCTAGCAGGCACTTGGACTATGTACGTTCCCTAGCGGGCACTTGGAATATCTATGTTAACTAGCGGGCACTTGGTATATGTAGGTTTACTAGCGGACACTTGCACTATGTAGGTTACCTACCAGGCACTTGGACTATCTAGGTTAACTAGCGTGCACTTGGACTATGTAGGTTCCTTATCGGGCACTTGGACTATGTAGGTTCACAAGCGTGCCTTGGACTATCTAGGTTACGTAGAGGGCACTTGGTATGTAGGTTAACTAGCGGGCACTTGGACTATGTAGGTTAACTAGAGGACACTTGGACTATCTAGCTTAACTAGCGGGCCCTTGGACTATCTAGGTTACCTAGCGGGCACTTGGACTATATAGGTTACCTAGCGGGCACTTGGACTATGTAGGTTACCTAGCAGGCACTTGGATTATGTAGGATCCCTATCGGACATTTGGACTATGTTGGTTTACTAGCGAGCACTTGGACTGTCTAGGTTACCTAGCGGTTACGTGGATTATCTAGGTTAACGAATGGGCACTTGGATTATGTAGGTTACCTAGCCGCCACTTGGACTATCTAGGTTATCTAACAGGCACTTGGAGTATCTAGGTTCCCTAGCGGGCACGTGTACTATCTAGGTTACCTAGCTGGCACTTTGACTATCTAGGTTAACTAACGGGCACTTGGACTATGTAGGTTGCCTAGCGGGCACTTGGATTATGTAGGTTACCTAGCGGGCACTTGGACTATGTAGGTTACGTAACAGGCACTTGGATTATGTAGGTTCCCTATCGGGCACTTGGACTATGTTGGTTTACTAGCGGGCACTTGGACTGTCCAGGTTACCTAGCGGGTACTTGGATTATCTAGGTTAACGAATGGGCACTTGGACTATGTAGGTTACCTAGCCGCCACTTAGACTATCTAGGTTAGCTAACAGGCACTTGGAGTATCTAGGTTCCCTAGCGGGCACTTGTACTATCTAGGTTACCTAGCTGGCACTTGGACTATGTAGGTCAACTAGCGGGCCCTTGGACTATCTAGGTTAGCTAACGGGCACTTAGATTATGTAGGCTAACTAGCGGGCACTTGGAATATGTAGTTTAACTAGCGGACACTTGCACTATGTAGGTTAACTAGCGGGCGCATGGACTATGTAGGTTTACTAGCGGGCCCTTGGACTTTCTAGGTTCCCTTAAGCGCACTTGGACTATCTAGGTTACCGAACAGGCACTTGGACTATCTAGGTTATCTAGCGGGCCCTTGGACTATGTAGGCTAACTAGGGGGCCTCTGGACGATCTAGGTTACCTAGCGGGTACTTGAACTATCTAGGTTAACTGGCGCGCACTTGCACTATCTATGTTACCTAGCGGGCACTTGGACTATCTAGGTTAACGAATGGGCACTTGGAATATGCAGGTAACCTAGAGGGCACTTGGAATGTCTAGGTTACCTAGAGGGCACTTGGACTTCTAGGTTGACGAATGGGCACTTGGAATATGTAGGTTGCTTAGCGGGCACTTCGACTATCTAGGTTAGGTAACGGGCACTTGGACTATCTAGGTTACGTAGCTGGAACTTTGACAATGTAAGTTACCTAGCGGGCACTTGGACTATCTAGGTTACCTAACGGGCACTTTGACTATCTAGGTTACATAGCGGGCCCTTGGATTATATAAGTAACCTAGCGGGCACTTGGACTATCTAGGTTACCTAGCGGGCACTTTGACTATCTAGGTTAACGAACGGGCACTTGGACTATCTAGGTCAACTAACATGACCTTGTATTGTGTAGGTTAACTAGCGGGCACTTGGATTATCTAGGTTAACTAGCGGACCTTGGACTATGTAGGTTAACTAGCGGGCCCTTGGACTATGTAGGTTTCCTAGCTGGCACTTGGACTATGTACATACCCTAGTGCGCACTTGGACTATCTGGGTTACCTAGCGGGCACTTGGACTATGTACGTCCCCTAGTGGGCACTTGGACTATCTAGGTTAACTAACAGGCACTAGGACTATCTAGGTTAACTAGCGGGCACTTGGACTATGTAGGTTAACTAGCGAGCACTTGGACTCTAGTTTACCTAGCGGGCACTTGGACTATCTAGGTTACCTAGCGGGCACTTGGACAGTCTATGTTACCTAGCGGGCACTTGGACTATCTAGATTAACGAACGGGCACTTGGACTATGTAGGTTACCTAGCGGGCACTTGGACTATGTAGGATCCCTATCGGACATTTGGACAACTTAGGTTACCTACCGGGCACTTGGACTATCTAGGTTAACTAGAGGGCACATGGACTATCTAGGTCAACTAGGGGCCCTTTTACTACGTAAGTTAACTAGCGAGCACTTGGACTATCTAGGTTAACTAGCGGACCTTGGACTACGTAGGTCAACTAGCGGACCCTTGGACTATGTAGGTTAACTAGCGGGCACTTGGACGATCTAGGTTAACTAGAGGGCACTTGGAATATCTAGGTTAGCTAACGGGCACTTGGACTAAGTACGTCCCCTAGTGGGCACATGGACTATCTAGATTAAATATCGGGCACTAGGACTATCTAGGTTACCTAGCTGTCACTTGGACTATGAATGTTCCCTAGCGGGCAATTGGATTACCTACTTTACCTAGCGGGCACTTGGACTATGTAGGTCAACTAGCGGACACTTGCACTATGTAGGTAACCTAGCAGGCACTTGGACTATCTTGGTTAACTAGCAGGCACTTGGACTATCTAGGTTAACTAGCGGGCACTTGGACTATGTAGGTTCCATACCGGGCACTTGGACTATGTAGGTTAACTAGCGTGCCCTTGGACTATCTATGTTACGTAGCGGGCACTTGGTATGTAGGTTAACTAGCGGGCACGTGGACTATCTAGGTTAACTAACGGGCACTTCGATTATGTAGGTTCCCTAGCAGGCCCTTGGACTATGTAAGTTCCCTAGCGGGCACTTGGACTATGTGGGTTAACTAGAGGGCATTTTTACTATGTAGGTTACCTAGCGGGCACTTGGACTATCTAGGATCCCTATCGGACATTTGGACTACTTTGGTTACCTAGCGGGCACTTGGACTATCTAGGTCAACTAGCGGGCCCTTGTCTATGTAGGTTAACTAGCGAGCACTTGGACTATCTAGGTTAACTAGCGGACCTTGGACTATGTGGGTTAACCAGAGGGCACATGGATTATCTAGGTTACCTAGCGGGCAGTTGGACTATGTAGGTTCCCAGGCCGGCATTTGGACTATATAGATAACCTAACGGGCACTTAGACTTTGTAGGTTACCTAGCGGGCACTTGGATTATCTAGGTTACCTAGCTGGCACTTGAACTATCTACGTTGCCTAGTGGGTTCTTGGAGTATGTAGGTTACCTAGAGGGCTGTTGGACTATCTAGGTTACCTAGCGGGCACTTGGACTATCTAGGTTAACTAACGGGCACATCGATTATGTAGGTTCCCTAGCGGGCCCTTGGACTATGTAAGTTCCCTAGCGGGCACTTGGACTATGTGGGTTAACTAGATGGCATTTTTACTATGTAGGTTACCTAGCGGGCACTTGGACTATGTAGGTTCCTTATCAGGCACTTGGAAAATGTAGGTTAACTAGGGGGCACTAGGACTATGTGGGTTACCTAGCTGGCCCTTGGACTATCTAGGTTACCTAGCGGGCACTTGGTATATAGGTTAACTTGTGGGCACTTGGACTATGTAGGTTAACTAGCGGACACTTGCACGATCTAGGTTAACTAGCGGGCCCTTGCACTATGTAGGTTATTAGCGGGCCATGGATTATGTAGGTTTACTAGCAGGCACTTGGACTGTCTAGGTTAACTAGAGGGCACTTGGATTATGTAGTTTCGCTAGCGGGCAGTTGCACTATTTAGGTTACCAAGAGGGCACTTGGACTATATAGGTTACCTAGCGAGCACTTGTACTATCTAGGTTACCTAGCAGGCACTTTGACTATCTAGGTTAGCTAACAGGCACTTGGACTATCTAGGTTCCCTAGCGGGCACTTGTACTATCTAGGTAACCTAGCTGGCACTTGGACTATGTAGGTCAACTAGCAGGCCCTTGGACTATCTAGGTTAGCTAACGGGCACTTAGATTATGTAGGTTAACTAGCGGGCACTTGGAATATGTAGGTTAACTAGCGGACACTTGCACTATGTAGGTTAACTAGCGGGCGCATGTATTATGTAGGTTTACTAGTGGGCCCTTGGACTTTGTAGGTTCCCTTAAGGACACTTGGACTATCTAGGTTACCGAACAGGCACTTGGACTATCTAGGTTAACTAGCGGGCACTTGGACTATGTAGGCTAACTAGGGGGCCCCTGGACGATCTAGGTTACCTAGCGGGTACTTGAACTATCTAGGTTAACTAGCGCGCACTTGCACTATCTAGGTTACCTAGCGGGCACTTGGACTATCTAGGTTAACGAATGGGCACTTGGAATATGCAGGTAACCTAGAGGGCACTTGGACTGTCTAGGTTACCTAGCGGGCACTTGGACTTCTAGGTTAACGAATGGGCACTTGGACTATGTAGGTTGCTTAGCGGGCACTTGGACTATCTAGGTTAGGTAACAGGCACTAGGACTATCTAGGTTACCTAGCTGGAACTTTGACAATGTAAGTTACCTAGCGTGCACTTGGACTATCTAGGTTACCTAACGGGCACTTTGACTATCTAAGTTACATAGCGGGCCCTTGGACTATATAAGTAACCTAGCGGGCACTTGGACTGTCTAGGTTACCTAGCGGGCACTTTGACTATCTAGGTTAACGAACGGGCACTTGGACTATCTAGGTCAACTAGCGGGCCCTTGTACTAAGTAGGTTAACTAGCGGGCACTTGGATTATCTAGGTTAACTAAAGGACCTTGGACTATGTAGGTTAACTAGCGGGCCCTTGGACTATGTAGGTTAACTAGCGGGCACTTGGACTATTTAGGTTTCCTAGCTGGCACTTGGACTATGTACATAACCTAGTGCGCACTTGGACTATCTAGGTTAACTAACGGGCACTAGGACTATCTAGGTTACCTAGCGGGCACTTGGACTATGTAGGTTAACTAGCGGACACTTGCACGATCTAGGTTAACTAGCGGGCCCTTGCACATTGTAGGTTAACTAGCGGGCCCATGGATTATGTAAGTTTACTAGCAGGCACTTGGACTATGTAGTTTCCCTAGCGGGCATTTGGACTATTTAGGTTACCAAGCGGGCACTTGGACTATGTAGGCTAACTAGGGGTCCCTTGGACGATCTAGGTTACCTAGCGGGCACTTGAACTATCTAGGTTAACTAGCGGACACATGCACTCTCTAGGTTACCTAGCAGGCACTTGGACTATGTACGTTCCCTAGCGGGCACTTGGAATATCTATGTTAACTAGCGGGCACTTGGTATATGTAGGTTTACTAGCGGACACTTGCACTATGTAGGTTACCTACCAGGCACTTGGACTATCTAGGTTAACTAGCGTGCACTTGGACTATGTAGGTTCCTTATCGGGCACTTGGACTATGTAGGTTCACAAGCGTGCCTTGGACTATCTAGGTTACGTAGAGGGCACTTGGTATGTAGGTTAACTAGCGGGCACTTGGACTATGTAGGTTAACTAGAGGACACTTGGACTATCTAGCTTAACTAGCGGGCCCTTGGACTATCTAGGTTACCTAGCGGGCACTTGGACTATATAGGTTACCTAGCGGGCACTTGGACTATGTAGGTTACCTAGCAGGCACTTGGATTATGTAGGATCCCTATCGGACATTTGGACTATGTTGGTTTACTAGCGGGCACTTGGACTGTCTAGGTTACCTAGCGGTTACGTGGATTATCTAGGTTAACGAATGGGCACTTGGATTATGTAGGTTACCTAGCCGCCACTTGGACTATCTAGGTTAGCTAACAGGCACTTGGAGTATCTAGGTTCCCTAGCGGGCACGTGTACTATCTAGGTTACCTAGCTGGCACTTTGACTATCTAGGTTAACTAACGGGCACTTGGACTATGTAGGTTGCCTAGCGGGCACTTGGATTATGTAGGTTACCTAGCGGGCACTTGGACTATGTAGGTTACCTAACAGGCACTTGGATTATGTAGGTTCCCTATCGGGCACTTGGACTATGTTGGTTTACTAGAGGGCACTTGGACTGTCTAGGTTACCTAGCGGGTACTTGGATTATCTAGGTTAACGAATGGGCACTTGGACTATGTAGGTTACCTAGCCGCCACTTAGACTATCTAGGTTAGCTAATAGGCACTTGGAGTATCTAGGTTCCCTAGCGGGCACTTGTACTGTCTAGGTTACCTAGCTGGCACTTGGACTATGTAGGTTAACTAGCGGGCGCATGGACTATGTAGGTTTACTAGCGGGCCCTTGGACTTTCTAGGTTCCCTTAAGCGCACTTGGACTATCTAGGTTACCGAACAGGCACTTGGACTATCTAGGTTATCTAGCGGGCCCTTGGACTATGTAGGCTAACTAGGGGGCCTCTGGACGATCTAGGTTACCTAGTGGGTACTTGAACTATCTAGGTTAACTGGCGCGCACTTGCACTATCTATGTTACCTAGCGGGCACTTGGACTATCTAGGTTAACGAATGGGCACTTGGAATATGCAGGTAACCTAGAGGGCACTTGGAATGTCTAGGTTACCTAGAGGGCACTTGGACTTCTAGGTTGACGAATGGGCACTTAGAATATGTAGGTTGCTTAGCGGGCACTTCGACTATCTAGGTTAGGTAACGGGCACTTGGACTATCTAGGTTACGTAGCTGGAACTTTGACAATGTAAGTTACCTAGCGGGCACTTGGACTATCTAGGTTACCTAACGGGCACTTTGACTATCTAGGTTACATAGCGGGCCCTTGGACTATATAAGTAACCTAGCGGGCACTTGGACTTTCTAGGTTACCTAGCGGGCACTTTGACTATCTAGGTTAACGAACGGGCACTTGGACTATCTAGGTCAACTAACATGCCCTTGTACTGTGTAGGTTAACTAGCGGGCACTTGGATTATCTAGGTTAACTAGCGGACCTTGGACTATGTAGGTTAACTAGCGGGCCCTTGGACTATGTAGGTTTCCTAGCTGGCACTTGGACTATGTACATACCCTAGTGCGCACTTGGACTATCTGGGTTACCTAGCGGGCACTTGGACTATGTACGTCCCCTAGTGGGCACTTGGACTATCTAGTTTAACTAACAGGCACTAGGACTATCTAGGTTAACTAGCGGGCACTTGGACTATGTAGGTTAACTAGCGAGCACTTGGACTCTAGTTTACCTAGCGGGCACTTGGACTATCTAGGTTACCTAGCGGGCACTTGGACAGTCTATGTTACCTAGCGGGCACTTGGACTATCTAGATTAACGAACGGGCACTTGGACTATGTAGGTTACCTAGCGGGCACTTGGACTATGTAGGATCCCTTTCGGACATTTGGACTACTTAGGTTACCTACCGGGCACTTGGACTATCTAGGTTAACTAGAGGGCACATGGACTATCTAGGTCAACTAGGGGGCCCTTTTACTACGTAAGTTAACTAGCGAGCACTTGGACTATCTAGGTTAACAAGCGGACCTTGGACTACGTAGGTCAACTAGCGGACCCTTGGACTATGTAGGTTAACTAGCGGGCACTTGGACGATCTAGGTTAACTAGAGGGCACTTGGAATATCTAGGTTAACTAGCGGGCACTTGGATGATCAATATTAACTAGCGACCACTTGGACTATCTAGGTTAGCTAACGGGCACTTGGACTAAGTACGTCCCCTAGTGGGCACATGGACTATCTAGATTAAATATCGGGCACTAGGACTATCTAGGTTACCTAGCTGTCACTTGGACTATGAATGTTCCCTAGCGGGCAATTGGATTACCTACTTTACCTAGCGGGCACTTGGACTATGTAGGTCAACTAGCGGACACTTGCACTATGTAGGTAACCTAGCAGGCACTTGGACTATCTTGGTTAACTAGCAGGCACTTGGACTATCTAGGTTAACTAGCGTGCACTTGGACTATGTAGGTTCCATACCGGGCACTTGGACTATGTAGGTTAACCTGCGTGCCCTTGGACTATCTATGTTACGTAGCGGGCACTTGGTATGTAGGTTAACTAGCGGGCACGTGGACTATCTAGGTTAACTAACGGGCACTTCGATTATGTAGGTTCCCTAGCAGGCCCTTGGACTATGTAAGTTCCCTAGCGGGCACTTGGACTATGTGGGTTAACTAGAGGGCATTTTTACTATGTAGGTTACCTAGCGGGCACTTGGACTATCTAGGATCCCTATCGGACATTTGGACTACTTTGGTTACCTAGCGGGCACTTGGACTATCTAGGTCAACTAGCGGGCCCTTGTCTATGTAGGTTAACTAGCGAGCACTTGGACTATCTAGGTTAACTAGCGGACCTTGGACTATGTGGGTTAACTAGAGGGCACTTGGATTATCTAGGTTACCTCGGGCAGTTGGACTATGTAGGTTCCCAGGCCGGCATTTGGACTATATAGATAAGCTAACGGGCACTTAGACTTTGTAGGTTACCTAGCGGGCACTTGGATTATCTAGGTTACCTAGCTGGCACTTGAACTATCTACGTTGCCTAGTGGGTTCTTGGAGTATGTAGGTTACCTAGAGGGCTGTTGGACTATCTAGGTTACCTAGCGGGCACTTGGACTATCTAGGTTAACTAACGGGCACTTGGACTATGTGGGTTAACTAGATGGCATTTTTACTATGTAGGTTACCTAGCGGGCACTTGGACTATGTAGGATCCTTATCAGGCACTTGGAAAATGTAGGTTAACTAGGGGGCACTTGGACTATGTGGGTTACCTAGCTGGCCCTTGGACTATCTAGGTTACCTAGCGGGCACTTGGTATGTAGGTTAACTTGTGGGCACTTGGACTATGTAGGTTAACTAGCGGACACTTGCACGATCTAGGTTAACTAGCGGGCCCTTGCACTATGTAGGTTATTAGCGGGCCATGGATTATGTAGGTTTACTAGCAGGCACTTGGACTGTCTAGGTTAACTAGAGGGCACTTGGATTATGTAGTTTCGCTAGCGGGCAGTTGCACTATTTAGGTTACCAAGAGGGCACTTGGACTATATAGGTTACCTAGCGAGCACTTGTACTATCTAGGTTACCTAGCAGGCACTTTGACTATCTAGGTTAGCTAACAGGCACTTGGACTATCTAGGTTCCCTAGCGGGCACTTGTACTATCTAGGTTACCTAGCTGGCACTTGGACTATGTAGGTCAACTAGCGGGCCCTTGGACTATCTAGGTTAGCTAACGGGCACTTAGATTATGTAGGTTAACTAGCGGGCACTTGGAATATGTAGGTTAACTAGCGGACACTTGCACTATGTAGGTTAACTAGCGGGCGCATGTACTATGTAGGTTTACTAGTGGGCCCTTGGACTTTGTAGGTTCCCTTAAGGACACTTGGATTATCTAGGTTACCGAACAGGCCCTTGGACTATCTAGGTTAACTAGCGGGCACTTGGACTATGTAGGCTAACTAGGGGGCCCCTGGACGATCTAGGTTACCTAGCGGGTACTTGAACTATCTAGGTTAACTAGCGCGCACTTGCACTATCTAGGTTACCTAGCGGGCACTTGGACTATCTAGGTTAACGAATGGGCACTTGGAATATGCAGGTAACCTAGAGGGCACTTGGACTGTCTAGGTTACCTAGCGGGCACTTGGACTTCTAGGTTAGGTAACAGGCACTAGGACTATCTAGGTTACCTAGCTGGAACTTTGACAATGTAAGTTACCTAGCGTGCACTTGGACTATCTAGGTTACCTAACGGGCACTTTGACTATCTAGGTTACATAGCGGGCCCTTGGACTATATAAGTAACCTAGCGGGCACTTGGACTGTCTAGGTTACCTAGCGGGCACTTTGACTATCTAGGTTAACGAACGGGCACTTGGACTATCTAGGTCAACTAGCGGGCCCTTGTACTAAGTAGGTTAACTAGCGGGCACTTGGATTATCTAGGTTAACTAAAGGACCTTGGACTATGTAGGTTAACTAGCGGGCCCTTGGACTATGTAGGTTAACTAGCGGGCACTTGGACTATTTAGGTTTCCTAGCTGGCACTTGGACTATGTACATAACCTAGTGCGCACTTGGACTATCTAGGTTAACTAACGGGCACTAGGACTATCTAGGTTACCTAGCGGGCACTTGGACTATGTAGGTTAACTAGCGGACACTTGCACGATCTAGGTTAACTAGCGGGCCCTTGCACATTGTAGGTTAACTAGCGGGCCCATGGATTATGTAATTTTACTAGCAGGCACTTGGACTATGTAGTTTCCCTAGCGGGCATTTGGACTATTTAGGTTACCAAGCGGGCACTTGGACTATGTAGGCTAACTAGGGGTCCCTTGGACGATCTAGGTTACCTAGCGGGCACTTGAACTATCTAGGTTAACTAGCGGACACATGCACTCTCTAGGTTACCTAGCAGGCACTTGGACTATGTACGTTCCCTAGCGGGCACTTGGAATATCTATGTTAACTAGCGGGCACTTGGTATATGTAGGTTTACTAGCGGACACTTGCACTATGTAGGTTACCTACCAGGCACTTGGACTATCTAGGTTAACTAGCGTGCACTTGGACTATGTAGGTTCCTTATCGGGCACTTGGACTATGTAGGTTCACAAGCGTGCCTTGGACTATCTAGGTTACGTAGAGGGCACTTGGTATGTAGGTTAACTAGCGGGCACTTGGACTATGTAGGTTAACTAGAGGACACTTGGACTATCTAGCTTAACTAGCGGGCCCTTGGACTATCTAGGTTACCTAGCGGGCACTTGGACTATATAGGTTACCTAGCGGGCACTTGGACTATGTAGGTTACCTAGCAGGCACCTGGATTATGTAGGATCCCTATCGGACATTTGGACTATGTTGGTTTACTAGCGGGCACTTGGACTGTCTAGGTTACCTAGCGGGTACTTGGATTATCTAGGTTAACGAATGGGCACTTGGATTATGTAGGTTACCTAGCCGCCACTTGGACTATCTAGGTTATCTAACAGGCACTTGGAGTATCTAGGTTCCCTAGCGGGCACGTGTACTATCTAGGTTACCTAGCTGGCACTTTGACTATCTAGGTTAACTAACGGGCACTTGGACTATGTAGGTTGCCTAGCGGACACTTGGATTATGTAGGTTACCTAGCGGTCACTTGGACTATGTAGGTTACCTAACAGGCACTTGGATTATGTAGGTTCCCTATCGGGCACTTGGACTATGTTGGTTTACTAGCGGGCACTTGGACTGTCTAGGTTACCTAGCGGGTACTTTGATTATCTAGGTTAACGAATGGGCACTTGGACTATGTAGGTTACCTAGCCGCCACTTAGACTATCTAGGTTAGCTAATAGGCACTTGGAGTATCTAGGTTCCCTAGCGGGCACTTGTACTATCTAGGTTACCTAGCTGGCACTTGGACTATGTAGGTCAACTAGCGGGCCCTTGGACTATCTAGGTTAGCTAACGGGCACTTAGATTATGTAGGCTAACTAGCGGGCACTTGGAATATGTAGGTTAACTAGCGGACACTTGCACTATGTAGGTTAACTAGCGGGCGCATGGACTATGTAGGTTTACTAGCGGGCCCTCGGACTTTCTAGGTTCCCTTAAGCGCACTTGGACTATCTAGGTTACCGAACAGGCACTTGGACTATCTAGGTTATCTATCGGGCCCTTGGACTATGTAGGCTAACTAGGGGGCCTCTGGACGATCTAGGTTACCTAGCGGGTACTTGAACTACCTAGGTTAACTGGCGCGCACTTGCACTATCTATGTTACCTAGCGGGCACTTGGACTATCTAGGTTAACGAATGGGCACTTGGAATATGCAGGTAACCTAGAGGGCACTTGGAATGTCTAGGTTACCTAGTGGGCACTTGGACTTCTAGGTTGACGAATGGGCACTTGGAATATGTAGGTTGCTTAGCGGGCACTTCGACTATCTAGGTTAGGTAACGGGCACTTGGACTATCTAGGTTACGTAGCTGGAACTTTGACAATGTAAGTTACCTAGCGGGCACTTGGACTATCTAGGTTACCTAACGGGCACTTTGACTATCTAGGTTACATAGCGGGCCCTTGGACTATATAAGTAACCTAGCGGGCACTTGGATTATCTAGGTTACCTAGCGGGCACTTTGACTATCTAGGTTAACGAATGGGCACTTGGACTATCTAGGTCAACTAGCATGCCCTTGTACTGTGTAGGTTAACTAGCGGGCACTTGGATTATCTAGGTTAACTAGCGGACCTTGGACTATGTAGGTTAACTAGCGGGCCCTTGGACTATGTAGGTTAACTAGCGGGCCCTTGGACTATCTAGGTTTCCTAGCTGGCACTTGGACTATGTACATACCCTAGTGCGCACTTGGACTATCTGGGTTACCTAGCGGGCACTTGGACTATGTACGTCCCCTAGTGGGCACTTGGACTATCTAGGTTAACTAACAGGCACTAGGACTATCTAGGTTAACTAGCGGGCACTTGGACTATGTAGGTTAACTAGCGAGCACTTGGACTCTAGTTTACATAGCGGGCACTTGGACTATCTAGGTTACCTAGCGGGCACTTGGACAGTCTATGTTACCTAGCGGGCACTTGGACTATCTAGGTTAACGAACGGGCACTTGGACTATGTAGGTTACCTAGCGGGCAATTGGACTATGTAGGATCCCTATCGGACATTTGGACTACTTAGGTTACCTACCGGGCACTTGGACTATCTAGGTTAACTAGAGGGCACATGGACTATCTAGGTCAACTAGGGGGCCCTTTTACTACGTAAGTTAACTAGCGAGCACTTGGACTATCTAGGTTAACTAGCGGACCTTGGACTACGTAGGTCAACTAGCGGACCCTTGGACTATGTAGGTTAACTAGCGGGCACTTGGACGATCTAGGTTAACTAGAGGGCACTTGGAATATCTAGGTTAACTAGCGGGCACTTGGATGATCAATATTAACTAGCGACCACTTGGACTATCTAGGTTAGCTAACGGGCACTTGGACTAAGTACGTCCCCTAGTGGGCACATGGACTATCTAGATTAAATATCGGGCACTAGGACTATCTAGGTTACCTAGCTGTCACTTGGACTATGAATGTTCCCTAGCGGGCAATTGGATTACCTACTTTACCTAGCGGGCACTTGGACTATGTACGTCCCCTAGTGGGCACTTGGACACTCTAGGTTAACTAACAGGCACTAGGACTATCTAGGTTAACTAGCAGGCACTTGGACTATGTAGGTTAACTAGCGAGCACTTGGACTCTAGTTTACATAGCGGGCACTTGGACTATCTAGGTTACCTAGCGGGCACTTGGACAGTCTATGTTACCTAGCGGGCACTTGGACTATCTAGGTTAACGAACGGGCACTTGGACTATGTAGGTTACCTAGCGGGCACTTGGACTATGTAGGATCCCTATCGGACATTTGGACTACTTAGGTTACCTACCAGGCACTTGGACTATCTAGGTTAACTAGAGGGCACATGGACTATCTAGGTCAACTAGGGGGCCCTTTTACTACGTAAGTTAACTAGCGAGCACTTGGACTATCTAGGTTAACTAGCGGACCTTGGACTACGTAGGTCAACTAGCGGACCCTTGGACTATGTAGGTTAACTAGCGGGCACTTGGACGATCTAGGTTAACTAGAGGGCACTTGGAATATCTAGGTTAACTAGCGGGCCTTTGGATGATCAATATTAACTAGCGACCACTTGGACTATCTAGGTTAGCTAACGGGCACTTGGACTAAGTACGTCCCCTAGTGGGCACATGGACTATCTAGATTAAATATCGGGCACTAGGACTATCTAGGTTACCTAGCTGTCACTTGGACTATGAATGTTCCCTAGCGGGCAATTGGATAACCTACTTTACCTAGCGGGCACTTGGACTATGTAGGTCAACTAGCGGACACTTGCACTATGTAGGTAACCTAGCAGGCACTTGGACTATCTTGGTTAACTAGCAGGCACTTGGTCTATCTAGGTTAACTAGCGTGCACTTGGACTATGTAGGTTCCATACCGGGCACTTGGACTATGTAGGTTAACTAGCGTGCCCTTGGACTATCTATGTTACATAGCGGGCACTTGGTATGTAGGTTAACTAGCGGGCACGTGGACTATCTAGGTTAACTAACGGGCACTTCGATTATGTAGGTTCCCTAGCAGGCCCTTGGACTATGTAAGTTCCCTAGCGGGCACTAGGACTATGTGGGTTAACTAGAGGGCATTTTTACTATGTAGGTTACCTAGCGGGCACTTGGACTATCTAGGATCCCTATCGGACATTTGAACTACTTTGGTTACCTAGCGGGCACTTGGACTATCTAGGTCAACTAGCGGGCCCTTGTCTATGTAGGTTAACTAGCGAGCACTTGGACTATCTAGGTTAACTAGCGGACCTTGGACTATGTGGGTTAACTAGAGGGCACTTGGATTATCTAGGTTACCTAGCGGGCAGTTGGACTATGTAGGTTCCCAGGCCGGCATTTGGACTATATAAATAACCTAACGGGCACTTAGACTTTGTAGGTTACCTAGCGGGCACTTGGATTATCTAGGTTACCTAGCTGGCACTTGAACTATCTACGTTGCCTAGTGGGTTCTTGGAGTATGTAGGTTACCTAGAGGGCTGTTGGACTATCTAGGTTACCTAGCGGGCACTTGGACTATCTAGGTTAACTAACGGGCACATCGATTATGTAGGTTCCCTAGCGGGCCCTTGGACTATGTAAGTTCCCTAGCGGGCACTTGGACTATGTGGGTTAACTAGATGGCATTTTTACTATGTAGGTTACCTAGCGGGCACTTGGACTATGTAGGATCCTTATCAGGCACTTGGAAAATGTAGGTTAACTAGGGGGCACTAGGACTATGTGGGTTACCTAGCTGGCCCTTGGACTATCTAGGTTACCTAGCGGGCACTTGGTATGTAGGTTAACTAGTGGGCACTTGGACTATGTAGGTTAACTAGCGGACACTTGCACGATCTAGGTTAACTAGCGGGCCCTTGCACTATGTAGGTTATTAGCGGGCCATGGATTATGTAGGTTTACTAGCAGGCACTTGGACTGTCTAGGTTACCTAGAGGGCACTTGGATTATGTAGTTTCGCTAGCGGGCTGTTGCACTATTTAGGTTACCAAGAAGGCACTTGGACTATATAGGTTACCTAGCGAGCACTTGTACTATCTAGGTTACTTAGCAGGCACTTTGACTATCTAGGTTAGCTAACAGGCACTTGTACTATCTAGGTAACCTAGCTGGCACTTGGACTATGTAGGTCAACTAGCGGGCCCTTGGACTATCTAGGTTAGCTAACGGGCACTTAGATTATGTAGGTTAACTAGCGGGCACTTGGAATATGTAGGTTAACTAGCGGACACTTGCACTATGTAGGTTAACTAGCGGGCGCATGTACTATGTAGGTTTACTAGTGGGCCCTTGGACTTTGTATTTTCCCTTAAGGGCACTTGGACTATCTAGGTTACCGAACAGGCCCTTGGACTATCTAGGTTAACTAGCGGGCACTTGGACTATGTAGGCTAACTAGGGGGCCCCTGGACGATCTAGGTTACCTAGCGGGTACTTGAACTATCTAGGTTAACTAGCGCGCACTTGCACTATCTAGGTTACCTAGCGGGCACTTGGACTATCTAGGTTAACGATGGGCACTTGGAATATGCAGGTAACCTAGAGGGCACTTGGACTGTCTAGGTTACCTAGCGG
Organism: Tenrec ecaudatus; assembly: GCF_050624435.1. NCBI lineage: Eukaryota > Metazoa > Chordata > Mammalia > Afrosoricida > Tenrecidae > Tenrec > Tenrec ecaudatus. Next base: position 1,606,464 of record NW_027457620.1, read on the forward strand.
GCACTTGGTCTTCTAGGTTAACGAATGGGCACTTGGACTATGTAGGTTGCTTAGCGGGCACTTGGACTATCTAGGTTAGGTAACGGGCACTAGGACTATCTAGGTTACCTAGCTGGAACTTTGACAATGTAAGTTACCTAGCGTGCACTTGGACTATCTAGGTTACCTAACGGGCACTTTGACTATCTAGGTTACTTAGCGGGCCCTTGGACTATATAGGTAACCTAGCGGGCACTTGGACTGTCTAGGTTACCTAGCGGGCACTTTGACTATCTAGGTTAACGAACGGGCACTTGGACTATCTAGGTCAACTAGCGGGCCCTTGTACTATGTAGGTTAACTAGCGGGCACTTGGATTATCTAGGTTAACTAGCGGACCTTGGACTATGTAGGTTAACTAGCGGGCACTTGGACTATTTAGGTTTCCTAGCTGGCACTTGGACTATGTACATAACCTAGTGCGCACTTGGACTATCTAGGTTAACTAACGGGCACTAGGACTATCTAGGTTAACTAGCGGGCACTTGGACTATCTAGGTTACCTAGCAGGCACTTGGATTTTGAAGGATCCCTAGCGGGCACTTGTACTATGTAGGTTAACTAGCGGACACTTGCACGATCTAGGTTAACTAGCGGGCCCTTACACTTTGTAGGTTAACTCGCGGGCCCATGGATTATGTAGGTTTACTAGCAGGCACTTGGACTATGTAGTTTCCCTAGCGGGCATTTGGACTATTTAGGTAACCAAGCGGGCACTTGGACTATGTAGGCTAACTAGGGGTCCCTTGGATGATCTAGGTTACCTAGCGGGTACTTGAACTATCAGGGTTAACTAGCGGACACTTGCACTCTCTAGGTTACCTAGCAGGCACTTGGACTATGTACGTTCCCTAGCGGGCACTTGGAATATCTATGTTAACTAGCGGGCACTTGGTATATGTAGGTTTACTAGCGGACACTTGCACTATGTAGGTTACCTACCAGGCACTTGGACTATCTAGGTTAACTAGCGTGCACTTGGACTATGTAGGTTCCTTATCGGGCACTTGGACTATGTAGGTTCACAAGCGTGCCTTGGACTATCTAGGTTACGTAGAGGGCACTTGGTATGTAGGTTAACTAGCGGGAATTTGGACTATGTAGGTTAACTAAAGGACACTTGGACTATCTAGCTTAACTAGCGGGCCCTTGGACTATCTAGGTTACCTAGCGGGCACTTGGACTATATAGGTTACCTAGCGGGCACTTGGACTATGTAGGTTACCTAGCAGGCACTTGGATTATGTAAGATCCCTATCGGACACTTGGACTAGGTTGGTTTACTAGCGGGCACTTGGACTGTCTAGGTTACTTAGCGGGTACTTGGATTATCTAGGTTAACGAATGGGCACTTGGACTATGTAGGTTACCTAGCCGCCACTTGGACTATCTAGGTTAGCTAACAGGCACTTGGAGTATCTAGGTTCCCTAGCGGGCACGTGTACTATCTAGGTTACCTAGCTGGCACTTTGACTATCAAGGGTAACTAACGGGCACTTGGACTATGTAGGTTGCCTAGCGGGCACTTGGACTATGTAGGTTACCTAGCGGGCACTTGGACTATGTAGGTTACCTAACAGGCACTTGGATTATGTAGGTTCCCTATCGGGCACTTGGACTATGTTGGTTTACTAGCGGGCACTTGGACTGTCTAGGTTACCTAGCGGGTACTTGGATTATCTAGGTTAACGAATGGGCACTTGGACTATGTAGGTTACCTAGCCGCCACTTGGACTATCTAGGTTAGCTAACAGGCACTTGGAGTATCTAGGTTCCCTAGCGGGCACTTGTACTATCTAGGTTACCTAGCTGGCACTTGGACTATGTAGGTCAACTAGCGGGCCCTTGGACTATCTAGGTTAGCTAACGGGCACTTAGATTATGTAGGCTAACTAGCGGGCACTTGGAATATGTAGGTTAACTAGCGGACACTTGCACTATGTAGGTTAACTAGCGGGCGCATGGACTATGTAAGTTTACTAGCGGGCCCTTGGACTTTCTAGGTTCCCTTAAGCGCACTTGGACTATCTAGGTTACCGAACAGGCACTTGGAATATCTAGGTTATCTAGCGGGCACTTGGACTATGTAGGCTAACTAGAGGGCCCCTGGACGATCTAGGTTACCTAGCGGGTACTTGAACTATCTAGGTTAACTGGCGCGCACTTGTACTATCTAGGTTACCTAGCGGGCACTTGGACTATCTAGGTTAAGGAATGGGCACTTGGAATATGCTGGTAACCTAGAGGGCACTTGGAATGTCTAGGTTACCTAGTGGGCACTTGGACTTCTAGGTTGACGAATGGGCACTTGGACTATGTAGGTTGCTTAGCGGGCACTTCGACTATCTACGTTAGGTAACGGGCACTTGGACTATCTAGGTTACGTAGCTGGAACTTTGACAATGTAAGTTACCTAGCGGGCACTTGGACTATCTAGGTTACCTAACGGGCACTTTGACTATCTAGGTTACATAGCGGGCCCTTGGACTATATAAGTAACCTAGCGGGCACTTTGACTATCTAGGTTAACGAATGGGCACTTGGACTATCTAGGTCAACTAGCGGGCCCTTGTACTATGTAAGTCAACTAGCGGGCACTTGGATTATCTAGGTTAACTAGCGGACCTTGGACTATGTAGGTTAACTAGCAGGCCCTTGGACTATGTAGGTTAACTAGCGGGCACTTGGACTATCTAGGTTTCCTAGCTGGCACTTGGACTATGTACATACCCTAGTGCGCACTTGGACTATCTAGGTTACCTAGCAGGCACTTGGACTATGTACGTCCCCTAGTGGGCACTTGGACTATCTAGGTTAACTAACAGGCACTAGGACTATCTAGGTTAACTAGCGGGCACTTGGACTATGTAGGTTAACTAGCGAGCACTTTGACTCTAGTTTACCTAGCGGGCACTTGGACTATCTAGGTTACCTAGCGGGCACTTGTACAGTCTATGTTACCTAGCGGGCACTTGGACTATCTAGGTTAACGAACGGGCACTTGGACTATGTAGGTTACCTAGCGGGCACTTGGACTATGTAGGATCCCTATCGGACATTTGGACTACTTAGGTTACCTAGCGGGCACTTGGACTATCTAGGTTAACTAGAGGGCACATGGACTATCTAGGTCAACTAGGGGGCCCTTGTACTACGTAAGTTAACTAGCGAGCACTTGGACTATCTAGGTTAACTAGCGGACCTTGGACTACGTAGGTCAACTAGCGGACCCTTGGACTATGTAGGTTAACTAGCGGGCACTTGGACGATCTAGGTTAACTAGAGGGCTCTTGGAATATCTAGGTTAACTAGCGGGCACTTGGATGATCAATATTAACTAGCGACCACTTGGACTATCTAGGTTAGCTAACGGGCACTTGGACTAAGTACGTCCCCTAGTGGGCACATGGACTATCTAGATTAAATATCGGGCACTAGGAGTATCTAGGTTACCTAGCTGTCACTTGGACTATGAATGTTCCCTAGCAGGCAATTGGATTATCTACTTTACCTAGCGGGCACTTGGACTATGTAGGTCAACTAGCGGACACTTGCACTATGTAGGTAACCTAGCAGGCACTTGGACTATCTTGGTTAACTAGCAGGCACTTGGACTATATAGGTTAACTAGCGTGCACTTGGACTATGTAGGTTCCATACCGGGCACTTGGACTATGTATGTTAACTAGCGTGCCCTTGGACTATCTAGGTTACGTAGCGGGCACTTGGTATGTAGGTTAACTAGCAGGCACGTGGACTATCTAGGTTAACTAGGGGGCCCTTGGACTATCTAAGTTACCTAGCGGGCACTTGGACTATATAGGTTACCTAGCGGGCACTAGGACTATGTAGGTTACCTATTGGGCACTTGGACTATCTAGGTTAACGAACGGGCACTTGGAATATGCAGGTAACCTAGCGGGCACTTGGACTGTCTAGTTTACCTAGCGGGCACTTGGACTTCTAGGTTAACGAACGGGCATTTGGTCTATGTAGGTTGCTTACCGGGCACTTGGTCTATCTAGGTTAGGTAACGGGCACTTGGACTATCTAGGTTACGTAGCGGGAACTTGGACAATGTAAGTTACCTAGCGGGCACTTGGACTGTCTAGGTTACCTAACGGCAACTTTGACTATCTAGGTTACATAGCGGGCACTTGGACTATGTAGGTTAACTAGCGAGCACTTGGACTCTAGGTTACCTAGCGGGCACTTGGACTATCGAGGTTACCTAGCGGGCACTTGGACAGTCCAGGTTACCTAGCGGGAACTTGGACTATCTAGGTTAACGAACGGGCACTTGGAATATTTAGGTTACCTAGCAGACACTTGCACGATCTAGGTTAACTAGCGGTCTCTTGCACTATGTAGGTTAACTAACGGCCCCATTGACTGTAGGTTAACTAGCGGGCACTTGGAAGATTTGGTTAACTAGCGGGCCCTTGGACGATATAGGTTAACTAGCGGGCACTTGGATTATCTGGGTTACCTAGCGGGCACTTGGATTATGTAGGTTCCCTAGAGGGCATTTGGACTATATAGATAAGCTAGCGGGCACATAGACTCTGTAGGTCACCTAGCGGGCATTTGGCCTATCTAGGTTACCTAGATGGTACTTGAACTATCTACGTTACCTAGCAGGTTCTTGGAGTATGTAGGTTACCTAGCGGATGTTAGACTATCTAGGTTCCCTAGCGGGCCATTGGACTATGTAAGTTCCCTAGCGGGCACTTGGACTATGTGGGTTCCCTAGCGGGCATTTGGACTATCTAGGTTACCTAACGGGAACTTGGACTATGTAGGTTCCCTCGCGGGCACTTGGATTATGTAGGTTCCCATTCGGGCACTTGGACTATGTATGTTACCTAGCGGGCACTTGGACTATCTATGTTAACTAGCGGGCACTTGGACTATGCAGGTTCCCTATCGGGCACGTGGACTAGATAAGTTCCCTAGCGGGCCCTTGTTCTATCTAGGTGAACTAGCGGGCACTTGGACTATGTAGGTTAACGAACGGGCACTTGGACTATGTATGTAACTTAGTGGTCACTTGAACTGTCTAGGTTACCTAGCGGGCACTTGGACTATTTATGTTAACTAGCGGGCACTTGGACTATCTAGGTTAACTAGCGGGCCCATGGACGATGTAGGTTAACTACGGGCCCTTGGACTATGTAGGTTAACTATCGGGCCCTTGGACTATGTAGGTTAACTAGCGTGCACTTGGACGATCTAGGTTAACTAGTGGGTACTTGGACTATGTAGGTTAACTAGCGGGCCCTTAGACTATGTAGATTTACTAGCGGCACTTGGACTATCTACGTTAACTAGCGGGCCCTTGGAATATGTAGATTCCCTAGCGGACTCTTGGACTATGTAGGTTCCCTAGCAGGCACTTGGACTAAGTAGGTTCCAGAGCGGGCACTTGGACTATCTAGATTCCCAAGAGGGCACTTGTACTATGTAGGTTAACTAGCGGACACTTGGACGATCTAGGTTAACTAGCGGGTACTTGGACTATGTAGGATAACTTGCGGGCCATTGAACAGTACAGATTAACTAGCGGCACTTGGACTATCTACGTTAACTAGCAGGCCCTAGGACTATGTAGATTCCCTAGCGGGCACTTGGTCTACATAGGTTCCCTAGCGGGCACATTTACTCTGTATGTTCCCTACGGACACTTGAACTATGTAAGTTAACTACCGGGCACTTGGACTATGTAGGTTAACTAGCGGGCCCTTGGACTATCTAGGTTACCTAGGGGGCACTTGGACTATGTAGGTTAACTACCGAGCACATGCACTATCTAGGTTTCCTAGCGAGCACTTGGACTATGTACGTTCCCTAGCGGGCACTTGGACTATCTATGTTAACTAGCGGGCACTTGGACTATGTAGGTTAACTAGGGGACACTTGCACTATGTAGGTTACCTAGCGGCACTTGTACTATCTAGGTTAACTACCGGGCACTTGGACTATCTAGGTTAACTAGCGTGCACTTGGACTATGTAGGTTCCTTAGTGGGCACTTGGACTAACTAGTTTACCTAGCGGGCACTTGGACTATGTAGGTTAACTAGCGGACAGTTGCACGATCTAGGTTACATAGCTGGAACTTGGACTATATAGGTTACCTTGCGGGCACTTGGACTATGTAGGTTAACGAAAGGGCACTTGGACTATCTAGGTAACCTAGCGGGCACTTGGACTATGTAAGTTACCTAGCGGGCACTTGGACTATCTAGGTTACCTAGCGGGCATTTGGACTATGTAGGTAACCTAGCGGGAACTTGGACAGTCCAGGTTACCTAGGGGGCTCTTGGACTTCTAGGTTAACGAACGGGCACTTGGACTATGTATGTTGCATAGCGGGTAATTGGACTATCAAGGTTAGGTAACGGGAACTTGGACTATCTAGGTTACCTGGCGGGAACTTGGACTACGTAGGTTACCTAGCGAGCAGTTGGACTATGTAGGTTAACTAACGGGCACTTGGACTATATAGGTTACCTAGCGGACCCTTGGACTATGTAGGTTACCTAGCGGGCACTTGGATTATCTAGGTTACCTAACAGGAACTTGGAATATCTAGGTTACCTAGCGGGCACTTGGACTATGTAGGTTACCTTGCGGGCACTTGGAATATCTAGGTTACCTAACGGGAACTTTGACTATGTAAGTTAACAAGCGGACACTTGGACGATCTAGGTTAACTAGCGGGCACTTGGAATATCTTGGTTAACTAGCGGGCCCTTGGACTATCTAGGTTAACTAGCGGGACCTTGGACTATCTAGGTTAACTACCGGGTTCTTGGACTATGTAGGTTAACTAGCGGGCACTTGGACTATCTAGGTTAACTAGCTGACCTTGGACTATGTAGGTTAACTAGCGGGCACTTGGACTATCTAGGTTAACTAGCTGACCTTGGACTATGTAGCTGAACTAGCGGGCACTTGCACTATCTAGGTTAACTAGCGGGCACTTGCACAATGCAGGTTCCTTAGCGGGCACTTTGACTATGTAGATTCCCTAGCGGGCACTTGTACTATATAGGTTCCCTACGGGCACTTGGACTATCTAGGTTCCCTAACGGGCACTTGGAATATGTAGGTTCCCTATCGGGCACTTGGACTATGTAGATTCCTCAGCGGGAACCTGGACTATGTAGGTTCCCTATCGGGTATTGGACTATGTAGGTTAACTAGCAGGCCCTTGGACTATGTAGGTTACCTACCGGGCACTTGGACTATCTAAATTAACTAGCGGGCCCTTGGACTATCTAGGTTAACTAGCGGGCATTTGGACTATCTAGGTTAACTAGCGGGCACTTGGACTATCTAAGTTACCTAGCTGACCTTGGACTATGTAGCTTAACTAGCGGGCACTTGGACTATCTAGGTTAACTAGCGGGCACTTGCACAATGCAGGTTCCCTAGTGGGCACTTTGACTATATATGTTCCCTAGCAGGCACTTGGAATATATAGGTTCCCTACGGGCACTTGGACTATCTAGGTTCCCTAACGGGCACTTGGACTATCTAGGTTCCCTATCGGGCACTTGGACTATGTAGGTTCCTCAGCGGGCACTTGGACTATGTAGGTTCCCTATCGGGCATTGGACTATGTAGGTTAACTAGCAGGCCCTTGGACTATCTAGATTAACTAGCGGGCCCTTGGACTATCTAGGTTAACTAGCGGGCACTTGGACTATCTAGGTTAACTAGCGGGCACTTGGATTATCTAGATTAACTAGCGGGCCCTTGGTCTATCTAGGTTTACTAGCGGGCACTTGGACTATCTAGGTTAACTAGCGGGCACTGGGACTATGTAGTTTCCCTAGCGGAAATTTGGATTATTTAGGTTACCTAGACGGCACTTGGACTATGTAGGTTACGTAGCGGGCCCTTGGATTATCTAGATTAACTAGCGGGCCCTTGGTTTATCTAGGTTTACTAGCGGGCACTTGGGCTATCTACGTTAACTAGCAGGCCCTAGGACTATGTAGATTCCCTAGAGGGTACTTGGACTACATAGGTTCCCTAGCGGGCACTTGGACTCTGTATGTTCCCTACGGACACTTGAACTATGTAAGTTAACTACCGGGCACTTGGACTATGTAGGTTAACTGGCGGGCCCTTGGACTATCTAGGTTACCTAGGGGGCACTAGGACTATGTAGGTTAACTACCGGGCACATACACTCTCTAGGTTACCTAGCGAGCACTTGGACTATGTACGTTTCCTAGCGGGCACTTGGACTATCTATGTTAACTAGCGGGCACTTGGACTATGTAGATTAACTAGGGGACACTTGCACTATGTAGGTTACCTAGCGGCACTTGTACTATCTAGGTTAACTAGCGGGCACTTGGACTATCTAGGTTAACTAGCGTGCACTTGGACTATGTAGGTTCCTTAGCGGGCACTTGGACTAACAAGTTTACCTATCGGGCACTTGCACTATGTAGGTTAACTAGCGGACAGTTGCACGATCTAGGTTACATAGCTGGAACTTGGACTATATAGGTTACCTTGCAGGCACTTGGACTATGTAGGTTACTTAGCGGGCACTTGGACTATCTAGGTTAACGAACGTGCACTTGGACTATGTAGGTAACCTAGCGGACAATTGGGCAATCTAGGTTACCTAGCGGGCAATTGGACTAGCTAGGTTAACGAACGGGCACTTGGACTATCTAGGTAACCTAGCGGGCACTTGGACTATGTATGTTACCTAGCGGGCACTTGGACTATCTAGGTTACCTAGCGGGCATTTGGACTATGTAGGTAACCTAGCGGGAACTTGGACAATCCAGGTTACCTAGGGGTCTCTTGGACTTCTAGGTTAACGAACGGGCACTTGGACTATGTTTGTTGCATAGCGGGTAATTGGACTATCAAGGTTAGGTAACAGGAACTTGGACTATCTAGGTTACCTGGCGGGAACTTGGACTACGTAGGTTACCTAGCGGGCAGTTGGACTATGTAGGTTAACTAACGGGCACTTGGACTATATAGGTTACCTAGCAGACCCTTGGACTATGTAGGTTACCTAGCGGGCACTTGGATTATCTAGGTTACCTAACAGGAACTTGGAATATCTAGGTTACCTAGTGTGCACTTGGACTATGTAGGTTACCTTGCGGGCACTTGTACTATCTAGGTTACCTAACGGGAAATTGGACTATGTAGGTTAACAAGCGGACACTTGGACGATCTAGGTTAACTAGCGGGCACTTGGACTATGTAGGTTAACTAGCGGGAACTTGGACTATCTAGGTTAACTAGCGGGTTCTTGGACTATGTAGGTTAACTAGCGGGCACTTGGACTATCTAGGTTAACTAGCTGACCTTGGACTATGTAGGTTAACTAGCGGGCACTTGGACTATCTAGGTTAACTAGCTGACCTTGGACTATGTAGCTTAACTAGCGGGCACTTGCACTATCTAGGTTAACTAGCGGGCACTTGCACAATGCAGGTTCCCTAGCGGGCACTTTGACTATGTAGATTCCCTAGTGGGCACTTGTACTATATAGGTTCCCTACGGGCACTTGGACTATCTAGGTTCCCTAACGGGCACTTGGAATATGTAGGTTCCCTATCGAGCACTTGGACTATGTAGGCTCCTCAGCAGGAACCTGGACTATGTAGGTTCCCTATCGGGTATTGGACTATGTAGGTTAACTAGCAGGCCCTTGGACTATGTAGGTTACCTACCGGGCACTTGGACTATCTAAATTAACTAGTGGGCCCTTGGACTATCTAGGTTAACTAGCGGGCATTTGGACTATCTAGGTTAACTAGCGGGCACTTGGACTATCTAAGTTAACTAGCTGACCTTGGACTATGTAGCTTAACTAGCGGGCACTTGGACTATCTAGGTTAACTAGCGGGCACTTGCACAATGCAGGTTCCCTAGCGGGCACTTTGACTATGTAGGTTCCCTAGCAGGCACTTGGAATATATAGGTTCCCTACGGGCACTTGGACTATGTAGGTTCCCTAACGGGCACTTGGACTATCTAGGTTCCCTATCGGGCACTTGGACTATGTAGGTTCCTCAGCGGGCACTTGGACTATGTAGGTTCCCTATCGGGCATTGGACTATGTAGGTTAACTAGCAGGCCCTTGGACTATCTAGATTAACTAGCGGGCCCTTGGACTATCTAGGTTAACTAGCGGGCACTTGGACTATCTAGGTTAACTAGCGGGCACATGGATTATCTAGATTAACTAGCGGGCCCTTGGTCTATCTAGGTTTACTAGCGGGCACTTGGACTATCTAGGTTAACTAGCGGGCACTGGGACTATGTAGTTTCCCTAGCGGAAATTTGGATTATTTAGGTTACCTAGAGGGCACTTGGACTATGTAGGTTACGTAGCGGGCCCTTGGATTATCTAGATTAACTAGCGGGCCCTTGGTTTATCTAGGTTTACTAGCGGGCACTTGGGCTATCTACGTTAACTAGCAGGCCCTAGGACTATGTAGATTCCCTAGCGGGTACTTGGACTACATAGGTTCCCTAGCGGGCACTTGGACTCTGTATGTTCCCTACGGACACTTGAACTATGTAAGTTAACTACCGGGCACTTGGACTATGTAGGTTAACTGGCGGGCCCTTGGACTATCTAGGTTACCTAGGGGGCACTTGGACTATGTAGGTTAACTACCGGGCACATGCACTCTCTAGGTTACCTAGCGAGCACTTGGACTATGTACGTTTCCTAGCGGGCACTTGGACTATCTATGTTAACTAGCGGGCACTTGGACTATGTAGATTAACTAGGGGACACTTGCACTATGTAGGTTACCTAGCGGCACTTGTACTATCTAGGTTAACTAGCGGGCACTTGGACTATCTAGGTTAACTAGCGTGCACTTGGACTATGTAGGTTCCTTAGCGGGCACTTGGACTAACTAGTTTACCTAGCGGGCACTTGCACTATGTAGGTTAACTAGCGGACAGTTGCACGATCTAGGTTACATAGCTGGAACTTGGACTATATAGGTTACCTTGCGGGCACTTGGACTATGTAGGTTACTTAGCGGGCACTTGGACTATCTAGGTTAACGAACGTGCACTTGGACTATGTAGGTAACCTAGCAGACAATTGGGCAATCTAGGTTACCTAGCGGGCAATTGGACTAGCTAGGTTAACGAACGGGCACTTGGACTATCTAGGTAACCTAGCGGGCACTTGGACTATGTATGTTACCTAGCGGGCACTTGGACTATCTAGGTTACCTAGCGGGCATTTGGACTATGTAGGTAACCTAGCGGGAACTTGGACAATCCAGGTTACCTAGGGGTCTCTTGGACTTCTAGGTTAATGAACGGGCACTTGGACTATGTTTGTTGCATAGCGGGTAATTGGACTATCAAGGTTAGGTAACGGGAACTTGGACTATCTAGGTTACCTGGCGGGAACTTGGACTACGTAGGTTACCTAGCGGGCACTTGGACTATATAGGTTACCTAGCAGACCCTTGGACTATGTAGGTTACCTAGCGGTCACTTGGATTATCTAGGTTACCTAACAGGAACTTGGAATATCTAGGTTACCTAGCGTGCACTTGGACTATGTAGGTTACCTTGCGGGCACTTGTACTATCTAGGTTACCTAACGGGACTTGGACTATGTGGGTTAACAAGCGGACACTTGGACGATCTAGGTTAACTAGCGGGCACTTGGACTATGTAGGTTTACTAGCGGGAACTTGGACTATCTAGGTTAACTAGCGGGTTCTTGGACTATGTAGGTTAACTAGCGGGCACTTGAACTATCTAGGTTAACTAGCTGACCTTGGACTATGTAGGTTAACTAGCGGGCACTTGGACTATCTAGGTTAACTAGCTGACCTTGGACTATGTAGCTTAACTAGCGGGCACTTGCACTATCTAGGTTAACTAGCGGGCACTTGCACAATGCAGGTTCCCTAGCGGGCACTTTGACTATGTAGATTCCCTAGTGGGCACTTGTACTATATAGGTTCCCTACGGGCACTTGGACTATCTAGGTTCCCTAACGGGCACTTGGAATATGTAGGTTCCCTATCGAGCACTTGGACTATGTAGGTTCCTCAGCAGGAACCTGGACTATGTAGGTTCCCTATCGGGTATTGGACTATGTAGGTTAACTAGCAGGCCCTTGGACTATGTAGGTTACCTACCGGGCACTTGGACTATCTAAATTAACTAGCGGGCCCTTGGACTATCTAGGTTAACTAGCGGGCATTTGGACTATCTAGGTTAACTAGCGGGCACTTGGACTATCTAAGTTAACTAGCTGACCTTGGACTATGTAGCTTAACTAGCGGGCACTTGGACTATCTAGGTTAACTAGCGGGCACTTGCACAATGCAGGTTCCCTAGCGGGCACTTTGACTATGTAGGTTCCCTAGCAGGCACTTGGAATATATAGGTTCCCTAAGGGCACTTGGACTATCTAGGTTCCCTAACGGGCACTTGGACTATCTAGGTTCCCTATCGGGCACTTGGACTATGTAGGTTCCTCAGCGGGCACTTGGACTATGTAGGTTCCCTATCGGGCATTGGACTATGTAGGTTAACTAGCAGGCCCTTGGACTATCTAGATTAACTAGCGGGCCCTTGGACTATCTAGGTTAACTAGCGGGCACTTGGACTATCTAGGTTAACTAGCGGGCACTTGGATTATCTAGATTATCTAGCGGGCCCTTGGTCTATCTAGGTTTACTAGCGGGCACTTGGACTATCTAGGTTAACTAGCGGGCACTGGGACTATGTAGTTTCCCTAGCGGGAATTTGGATTATTTAGGTTACCTAGTGGGCACGTGGACTATGTAGGTTACCTAGCGGGCACTTGGACTATGTAGGTTAACTAGAAGGCACTTGGACTATCAAGGTTACCTAGCGGGCCCTTGAACTATGTAGGTTAGCGGCGGGCACATGGACTATGTAGGTAACCTAATGATCACTTGGACTGTCTAGGTTATCTAGCGGGGACTTGGACTATGTAGGTTAACAAGCGGACACTTGGACGATCTAGGTTAACTAGCGGGCACTTGGACTATGCACGTTAACTAGCGGGAACTTGGACTATCTAGGTTAACTAGCGGGTTCTTGGACTATGTAGGTTAACTAGCGGGCACTTGGTCTATCTAGGTTAACTAGCTGACCTTGGACTATGTAGGTTAACTAGCGGGCACTTGGACTATCTAGGTTAACTAGCTGACCTTGGACTATGTAGCTTAACTAGCGGGCACTTGCACTATCTAGGTTAACTAGCGGGCACTTGCACAATGCAGGTTCCCTAGCGGGCACTTTGACTATGTAGATTCCCTAGCGGGCACTTGTACTATATAGGTTCCCTACGGGCACTTGGACTATCTAGGTTCCCTAACGGGCACTTGGAATATGTAGGTTCCCTATCGGGCACTTGGAATATGTAGGTTCCTCAGCAGGAACCTGGACTATGTAGGTTCCCTATCGGGTATTGGACTATGTAGGTTAACTAGCAGGCCCTTGGACTATGTAGGTTACCTACCGGGCACTTGGACTATCTAAATTAACTAGCGGGCCCTTGGACTATCTAGGTTAACTAGCGGGCTTTTGGACTATCTAGGTTAACTAGCGGGCACTTGGAATATCTAAGTTAACTAGCTGACCTTGGACTATGTAGCTTAACTAGCGGGCACTTGGACTATCTAGGTTAACTAGCGGGCACTTGCACAATGCAGGTTCCCTAGCGGGCACTTTGACTATGTATGTTCCCTAGCAGGCACTTGGAATATATAGGTTCCCTACGGGCACTTGGACTATCTAGGTTCCCTAACGGGCACTTGGACTATCTAGGTTCCCTATCGGGCACTTGGACTATGTAGGTTCCTCAGTGGGCACTTGGACTATGTAGGTTCCCTATCGGGCATTGGACTATGTAGGTTAACTAGCAGGCCCTTGGACTATCTAGATTAACTAGCGGGCCCTTGGACTATCTAGGTTAACTAGCGGGCACTTGGACTATCTAGGTTAACTAGCGGGCACTTGGATTATCTAGATTAACTAGCGGGCCCTTGGTCTATCTAGGTTTACTAGCGGGCACTTGGACTATCTAGGTTAACTAGCGGGCACTGGGACTATGTAGTTTCCCTAGCGGGAATTTGGATTATTTAGGTTACCTAGTGGGCACTTGGACTATGTAGGTTACCTAGCAGGCACTTGGACTATGTAGGTTAACTAGAAGGCACTTGGACTATCAAGGTTACCTAGCAGGCCCTTGAACTATGTAGGTTAGCGGCGGGCACTTGGACTATGTAGGTAACCTAATGATCACTTGGACTGTCTAGGTTATCTAGCGGGGACTTGGACTATGTAGGTTAACAAGCGGACACTTGGACGATCTAGGTTAACTAGCGGGCACTTGGACTATGTAGGTTAACTAGCGGGAACTTGGACTATCTAGGTTAACTAGCGGGTTCTTGGACTATGTAGGTTAACTAGCGGGCACTTGGACTATCTAGGTTAACTAGCTGACCTTGGACTATGTAGGTTAACTAGCGGGCACTTGGACTATCTAGGTTAACTAGCTGACCTTGGACTATGTAGCTTAACTAGCGGGCACTTGCACTATCTAGGTTAACTAGCGGGCACTTGCACAATGCAGGTGCCCTAGCGGGCACTTTGACTATGTAGATTCCCTAGCGGGCACTTGTACTATATAGGTTCCCTACGGGCACTTGGACTATCTAGGTTCCCTAACGGGCACTTGGAATATGTAGGTTCCCTATCGGGCACTTGGACTATGTAGGTTCCTCAGCAGGAACCTGGACTATGTAGGTTCCCTATCGGGTATTGGACTATGTAGGTTAACTAGCAGGCCCTTGGACTATGTAGGTTACCTACCGGGCACTTGGACTATCTAAATTAACTAGCGGGCCCTTGGACTATCTAGGTTAACTAGCGGGCATTTGGACTATCTAGGTTAACTAGCGGGCACTTGGACTATCTAGGTTACCTAGCGGGCACTTGCACAATGCAGGTTCCCTAGCGGGCACTTTGACTATGTAGGTTCCCTAGCAGGCACTTGGAATATATAGGTTCCCTACGGGCACTTTGACTATGTAGGTTCCCTAGCAGGCACTTGGACTATCTAGGTTCCCTATCGGGCACTTGGACTATGTAGGTTCCTCAGCGGGCACTTGGACTATGTAGGTTCCCTATCGGGCATTGGACTATGTAGGTTAACTAGCAGGCCCTTGGACTATCTAGATTAACTAGCGGGCCCTTGGACTATCTAGGTTAACTAGCGGGCACTTGGACTATCTAGGTTAACTAGCGGGCACTTGGATTATCTAGATTAACTAGCGGGCCCTTGGTCTATCTAGGTTTACTAGCGGGCACTTGGACTATATAGGTTAACTAGCGGGCACTGGGACTATGTAGTTTCCCTAGCGGGAATTTAGATTATTTAGGTTACCTAGTGGGCACGTGGACTATGTAGGTTACCTAGCGGGCACTTGGACTATGTCGGTTAACTAGAAGGCACTTGGACTATCAAGGTTACCTAGCGGGCCCTTGAACTATGTAGGTTAGCGGCGGGCACTTGGACTATGTAGGTAACCTAATGATCACTTGGACTGTCTAGGTTATCTAGCGGGGACTTGGACTATGTAGGTTAACAAGCGGACACTTGGACGATCTAGGTTAACTAGCGGGCACTTGGACTATGTAGGTTAACTAGCGGGAACTTGGACTATCTAAGTTAACTAGCGGGTTCTTGGACTATGTAGGTTAACTAGCGGGCACTTGGACTATCTAGGTTAACTAGCTGACCTTGAACTATGTAGGTTAACTAGCGGGCACTTGGACTATCTAGGTTAACTAGCTGACCTTGGACTATGTAGCTTAACTAGCGGGCACTTGCTCTATGTAGGTTAACTAGCGGGCACTTGCACAATGCAGGTTCCCTAGCGGGCACTTTGACTATGTAGATTCCCTAGCGGGCCGTTGTACTATATAGGTTCCCTACGGGCACTTGGACTATCTAGGTTCCCTAACGGGCACTTGGAATATGTAGGTTCCCTATCGGGCACTTGGACTATGTAGGTTCCTCAGCAGGAACCTGGACTATGTAGGTTCCCTATCGGGTATTGGACTATATAGGTTAACTAGCAGGCCCTTGGACTATGTAGGTTACCTACCGGGCACTTGGACTATCTAAATTAACTAGCGGGCCCTTGGACTATCTAGGTTAACTAGCGGGCATTTGGACTATCTAGGTTAACTAGCGGGCACTTGGACTATCTAAGTTAACTAGCTGACCTTGGACTATGTAGCTTAACTAGCGGGAACTTGGACCATCTAGGTTAACTAGCGGGCACTTGCACAATGCAGGTTCCCTAGCGGGCACTTTGACTATGTAGGTTCCCTAGCAGGCACTTGGAATATATAGGTTCCCTACGGGCACTTGGACTATCTAGGTTCCCTAACGGGCACTTGGACTATCTAGGTTCCCTATCGGGCACTTGGACTATGTAGGTTCCTCAGCGGGCACTTGGACTATGTAAGTTCCCTATCGGGCATTGGACTATGTAGGTTAACTAGCAGGCCCTTGGACTATCTAGATTAACTAGCGGGCCCTTGGACTATCTAGGTTAACTAGCGGGCACTTGGACTATCTAGGTTAACTAGCGGGCACTTGGATTATCTAGATTAACTAGCGGGAATTTGGATTATTTAGGTTACCTAGTGGGCACTTGGACTATGTAGGTTAACTAGAAGGCACTTGGACTATCAAGGTTACCTAGCGGGCCCATGAACTATGTAGGTTAGCGGCGGGCACTTGGACTATGTAGGTAACCTAATGATCACTTGGACTGTCTAGGTTATCTAGCGGGGACTTGGACTATGTAGGTTAACTAGCGGGCACTTAGACTATGTAGGAATCCTATCGGACATTTGTACTACTTAGGTTAACTAGCGGGCACTTTGACTATCTAGGTTAGCTAGCGGGCACTTGGACTATCTAGGTCAACTAGCGGGCCCTTGTACAATGTTCCTTAACTAGCGGGCACTTGGGCTATCTACCTTACCTAGCGGGCACTTGGACTATGTAGGTTAACGAACGGGCACTTGGACTATGTAGGTAACCTAATTGTCACTTGGACTGTCTAGGTTACCTAGCGGGGACTTGGACTATGTAGGTTAACTAGCGGGCACTTAGACTATGTAGGATCCCTATCGGACATTTGGACTACTTAGGTTAACTAGCGTCCAATTTGACTATCTAGGTTAACTAGCGGGCACTTGGACTATCTAGGTTAACTAGCGGGCACTTGGACTATCTAGGTTAACTAACGGACCTTAGACTATGTAGGTTAACTAGCGGGCCCTTGGACAATGTAGGTTAACTAGCGGGCACTTGGACTATCTAAGTTTCCTAGCAGGCACTCAGACTATGTACATACCCTAGCGGGCACATGGACTGTATAGGTTACCTAGCGGGCACTTGGACTATGTAGGTTACCTAATGGGCACTTGGACTATCTAGGTTAACGAACGGGCACTTCGAATATGCAGGTAACCTAGCGGGCACTTGGACTGTCTAGGTTACCTAGCGGCCACTTGGACTTCAGGGTAAAGAACGGGCACTTGGACTATGTAGGTTGCTTACCGGGGACTTGGACTATCTAGGTTAGGTAATGGGCACTTTGAGTATCTAGGTTACCTAGCGAGAACTTGGACAATGTAAGTTACCTAGCGGGCAATTGGACTATCTAGGTTACCTAACGGGCACTTTGACTATCTAGGTTACATAGCGGGCACTTGGACTATGTAGGTTAACTAGCGGGCACTTGGACTCTAGGTTACCTAGCGGGCACTTGGACTATCTAGGTTACCTAGCGGGCACTTGGACAGTCTAGGTTACCTAGCGGGCACTTGGACTATCTAGGTTAACGAACGGGCACTTGGACTATGTAGGTTACCTAGCGGGCACTTGGACTATGTAGGATCCCTATCGGACATTTGGACTACTTAGGTTACCTAGCGGGCATTTGGACTATCTAGGTTAACTAGCGGGCACATGGACTATCTAGGTCAACTAGGGGGCCCTTGTACTATGTAGGTTAACTAGCGAGCACTTGGACTATCTAGGTTAACTAGCGGGCCCTTGGACTACGTAGGGCAACTAGCGGGCCCTTGGACTATGTAGTTTAACTATCGGGCACTTGGACGATCTAGGTTAACTAGAGGGCAGTTGGACTATCTAGGTTAACTAGCGGGAACTTGGATGATCAAAGTTAACTAGCAACCACTTGGACTATCTAGGTTAGCTAACGGGCACTTGGACTAAGTACGTCCCCTAGTGGGCACATGGACTATCTAGATTAACTAAGGGGCACTAGGACTATCTAGGTTACCAAGCTGTCACTTGGACTATGAATGTCCCCTAGCGGGCAATTGGATTATCTACTTTACCTAGCGGGCACTTGGACTATGTAGGTCAACTAGCGGGCCCTTGGACTATGTATGTTCCCTAGCGGGCACTTGGACTATCTCTGTTAACTAGCGGGCACTTGGAATATGTAGGTTAACTAGCGGGCACTTGGATTATCTAGGTTAACGAAAGGGCACTAGGACTATGTAGGGTACCTAGCGGGCACTTGGATTATCTAGGTTACCTAACAGGAACTTGGAATATCTAGGTTACCTAGCGGGCATTTGGACTATGTAGATTACCTTGCGGGCACTTGTACTATCTAGGTTACCTAACGGGAACTTGGACTATGTAGGTTAACAAGCGGACACTTGGACGCTCTAGGTTAACTAGCGGGCACTTGGAATATCTAGGTTAACTAGAGGGCCCTTGGACTATGTAGGTTAACTAGCGGGAACTTGGACTATCTAGGTTAACTAGCGGGTTCTTGGACAATGTAGGTTAACTAGCGGGCACTTGGACTATCTAGGTTAACTAGCTGACCTTGGACTATGTAGGTTAACTAGCGGGCACTTGGACTATCTAGGTTAACTAGCTGACCTTGGACTATGTAGCTTAACTAGCGGGCACTTGCACTATCTAGGTTATCTAGCAGGCACTTGCACAATGCAGGTTCCCTAGCGGGCACTTTGACTATGTAGGTTCCCTAGCAGGCACTTGGAATATATAGGTTCCCTACGGGCACTTGGACTATCTAGGTTTCCTAACGGGCACTTGGACTATCTAGGTTCCCTAACAGGCACTTGGACTATGTAGGTTCCTCAGCGGGCACTTGGACTATGTAGGTTCCCTATCGGGCATTGGACTATGTAGGTTAACTAGCAGGCCCTTGGACTATCTAGATTAACTAGCGGGCCCTTGGACTATCTAGGTTAACTAGCGGGCACTTGGACTATCTAGGTTAACTAGCGGGCACTTGGATTATCTAGATTAACTAGCGGGCCCTTGGTCTATCTAGGTTTACTAGCGGGCACTTGAACTATCTAGGTTAACTAGCGGGCACTGGGACTATGTAGTTTCCCTAGCGGGAATTTGGATTATTTAGGTTACCTAGTGGGCACTTGGACTATGTAGGTTACCTAGAGGGCACTTGGATTATCTAGATTAACTAGCGGGCCCTTGGTCTATCTAGGTTTACTAGCGGGCACTTGGACTATCTACGTTAACTAGCAGGCCCTAGGACTATGTAGATTCCCTAGCGGGCACTTGGACTACACAGGTTCCCTAGCGGGCACATTTACTCTGTATGTACCCTACGGACACTTGAACTATGTAAGTTAACTACCGGGCAATTGGACTATGTAGGTTAACTAGCGGGCCCTTGGACTATCTAGGTTACCTAGCGAGCACTTGGACTATGTACGTTCCCTAGCGGGCACTTGTCTATCTATGTTAACTAGCGGGCACTTGGACTATGTAGGTTAACTAGGGGACACTTGCACTATGTAGGTTATCTAGCGGCACTTGTACTATCTAGGTTAACTAGCGGGCACTTAGACTATCTAGGTTAACTAGCGTGCACTTGGACTATGTAGTTTACCTAGCCGGAACTTGGACTATCTAGGTTAACTAGCGGGTTCTTGGACTATGTAGGTTAACTAGCGGGCACTTGGACTATGTAGGTTCCAGAGCGGGCACTTGGACTATCTAGGTTCCCTAGCGGGCACTTGTACTATGTAGGTTAACTAGCGGACACTTGGACGATCTAGGTTAACTAGCGGGTACTTGGACTATGTAGGATAACTAGCGGGCCCTTGAACAGTGTAGATTAACTAGCGGCACTTGGACTACATAGGTTCCCTAGCGGGCACATTTACTCTGTATGTTCCCTACGGACACTTGAACTATGTATGTTAACTACCGGGCACTTGGACTATGTAGGTTAACTAGCGGGCCCTTGGACTATCTAGGTTACCTAGGGGGCACTTGGACTATGTAGGTTAACTACCGGGCACATGCACTATCTAGGTTACCTAGCGAGCACTTGGACTATGTACGTTCCCTAGAGGGCACTTGGAGTATCTAGGTTAACGAGCGGGCACTTGGACTATCTAAGTTAACTAGCTGACCTTGGACTATGTAGCTTAACTAGCGGGCACTTGGACTATCTAGGTTAACTAGCGGGCACTTGCACAATGCAAGTTCCCTAGCGGGCACTTGGACTATGTAGGTTCCCTAGCAGGCACTTGTACTATATAGGTTCCCTACGGGCACTTGGACTATCTAGGTTCCCTAACGGGCACTTGGACTATGTAGGTTACTTAGCGGGCACTTGGACTATCTAGGTTAACGAACGTGCACTTGGACTATGTAGGTAACCTAGCGGACAATTGGGCAATCTAGGTTACCTAGCGGGCAATTGGACTAGCTAGGTTAACGAACGGGCACTTGGACTATCTAGGTAACCTAGCGGGCACTTGGACTATGTATGTTACCTAGTGGGCACTTGGACTATCTAGGTTACCTAGCGGGCATTTGGACTATGTAGGTAACCTAGCGGGAACTTGGACAATCCAGGTTACCTAGGGGTCTCTTGGACTTCTAGGTTAACGAACGGGCACTTGGACTATGTTTGTTGCATAGCGGGTAATTGGACTATCAAGGTTAGGTAACGGGAACTTGGACTATCTAGGTTACCTGGCGGGAACTTGGACTACGTAGGTTACCTAGCGGGCAGTTGGACTATGTAGGTTAACTAACGGGCACTTGGACTATATAGGTTACCTAGCAGACCCTTGGACTATGTAGGTTACCTAGCGGGCACTTGGATTATCTAGGTTACCTAACAGGAACTTGGAATATCTAGGTTACCTAGTGTGCACTTGGACTATGTAGGTTACCTTGCGGGCACTTGTACTATCTAGGTTACCTAACGGGAACTTGGACTATGTAGGTTAACAAGCGGACACTTGGACGATCTAGGTTAACTAGCGGGCACTTGGACTATGTAGGTTAACTAGCGGGAACTTGGACTATCTAGGTTAACTAGCGGGTTCTTGGACTATGTAGGTTAACTAGCGGGCACTTGGACTATCTAGGTTAACTAGCTGACCTTGGACTATGTTGGTTAACTAGCGGGCACTTGGACTATCTAGGTTAACTAGCTGACCTTGGACTATGTAGCTTAACTAGCGGGCACTTGCACTATCTAGGTTAACTAGCGGGCACTTGCACAATGCAGGTTCCCTAGCGGGCACTTTGACTATGTAGATTCCCTAGTGGGCACTTGTACTATATAGGTTCCCTACGGGCACTTGGACTATCTAGGTTCCCTAACGGGCACTTGGAATATGTAGGTTCCCTATCGAGCACTTGGACTATGTAGGTTCCTCAGCAGGAACCTGGACTATGTAGGTTCCCTATCGGGTATTGGACTATGTAGGTTAACTAGCAGGCCCTTGGACTATGTAGGTTACCTACCGGGCACTTGGACTATCTAAATTAACTAGTGGGCCCTTGGACTATCTAGGTTAACTAGCGGGCATTTGGACTATCAAGGTTAACTAGCTGACCTTGGACTATGTAGCTTAACTAGCAGGCACTTGGACTATCTAGGTTAACTAGCGGGCACTTGCACAATGCAGGTTCCCTAGCGGGCACTTTGACTATGTAGGTTCCCTAGCAGGCACTTGGAATATATAGGTTCCCTACGGGCACTTGGACTATCTAGGTTCCCTAACGGGCACTTGGACTATCTAGGTTCCCTATCGGGCACTTGGACTATGTAGGTTCCTCAGCGGGCACTTGGACTATGTAGGTTCCCTATCGGGCATTGGACTATGTAGGTTAACTAGCAGGCCCTTGGACTATCTAGATTAACTAGCGGGCCCTTGGACTATCTAGGTTAACTAGCGGGCACTTGGACTATCTAGGTTAACTAGTGGGCACATGGATTATCTAGATTAACTAGCGGGCCCTTGGTCTATCTAGGTTTACTAGCGGGCACTTGGACTATCTAGGTTAACTAGCGGGCACTGGGACTATGTAGTTTCCCTAGCGGAAATTTGGATTATTTAGGTTACCTAGAGGGCACTTGGACTATGTAGGTTACGTAGCGGGCCCTTGGATTATCTAGATTAACTAGCGGGCCCTTGGTTTATCTAGGTTTACTAGCGGGCACTTGGGCTATCTACGTTAACTAGCAGGCCCTAGGACTATGTAGATTCCCTAGCGGGTACTTGGACTACATAGGTTCCCTAGCGGGCACTTGGACTCTGTATGTTCCCTACGGACACTTGAACTATGTAAGTTAACTACCGGGCACTTGGACTATGTAGGTTAACTGGCGGGCCCTTGGACTATCTAGGTTACCTAGGGGGCACTTGGACTATGTAGGTTAACTACCGGGCACATGCACTCTCTAGGTTACCTAGCGAGCACTTGGACTATGTACGTTTCCTAGCGGGCACTTGGACTATCTATGTTAACTAGGGGACACGTGCACTATGTAGGTTACCTAGCGGCACTTGTACTATCTAGGTTAACTAGCGGGCACTTGGACTATCTAGGTTAACTAGCGTGCACTTGGACTATGTAGGTTCCTTAGCGGGCACTTGGACTAACTAGTTTACCTAGCGGGCACTTGCACTATGTAGGTTAACTAGCGGAGAGTTGCACGATCTAGGTTACATAGCTGGAACTTGGACTATATAGGTTACCTTGCGGGCACTTGGACTTTGTAGGTTACTTAGCGGGCACTTGGACTATCTAGGTTAACGAACGTGCACTTGGACTATGTAGGTAACCTAGCGGACAATTGGGCAATCTAGGTTACCTAGCGGGCAATTGGACTAGCTAGGTTAATGAACGGGCACTTGGACTATCTAGGTAACCTAGCGGGCACTTGGAATATGTATGTTACCTAGCGGGCACTTGGACTATCTAGGTTACCTAGCGGGCATTTGGACTATGTAGGTAACCTAGCGGGAACTTGGACAATCCAGGTTACCTAGGGGTCTCTTGGACTTCTAGGTTAATGAACGGGCACTTGGACTATGTTTGTTGCATAGCGGGTAATTGGACTATCAAGGTTAGGTAACGGGAACTTGGACTATCTAGGTTACCTGGCGGGAACTTGGACTACGTAGGTTACCTAGCGGGCAGTTGGACTATGTAGGTTAACTAACGGGCACTTGGACTATATAGGTTACCTAGCAGACCCTTGGACTATGTAGGTTACCTAGCGGTCACTTGGATTATCTAGGTTACCTAACAGGAACTTGGAATATCTAGGTTACCTAGCGTGCACTTGGACTATGTAGGTTACCTTGCGGGCACTTGTACTATCTAGGTTACCTAACGGGAACTTGGACTATGTAGGTTAACAAGCGGACACTTGGACGATCTAGGTTAACTAGCGGGCACTTGGACTATGTAGGTTAACTAGCGGGAACTTGGACTATCTAGGTTAACTAGCGGGTTCTTGGACTATGTAGGTTAACTAGCAGGCACTTGAACTATCTAGGTTAACTAGCTGACCTTGGACTATGTAGGTTAACTAGCGGGCACTTGGACTATCTAGGTTAACTAGCTGACCTTGGACTATGTAGCTTAACTAGCGGGCACTTGCACTATCTAGGTTAACTAGCGGGCACTTGCACAATGCAGGTTCCCTAGCGGGCACTTTGACTATGTAGATTCCCTAGTGGGCACTTGTACTATATAGGTTCCCTACGGGCACTTGGACTATCTAGGTTCCCTAACGGGCACTTGGAATATGTAGGTTCCCTATCGAGCACTTGGACTATGTAGGTTCCTCAGCGGGAACCTGGACTATGTAGGTTCCCTATCGGGTATTGGACTATGTAGGTTAACTAGCAGGCCCTTGGACTATGTAGG
This sequence comes from Tenrec ecaudatus, assembly GCF_050624435.1. Classification (NCBI taxonomy): domain Eukaryota; kingdom Metazoa; phylum Chordata; class Mammalia; order Afrosoricida; family Tenrecidae; genus Tenrec; species Tenrec ecaudatus. The sequence continues at coordinate 1,630,821 of NW_027457620.1, forward strand.
TTACCTACCGGGCACTTGGACTATCTAAATTAACTAGTGGGCCCTTGGACTATCTAGGTTAACTAGCGGGCATTTGGACTATCTAGGTTAACTAGCGGGCACTTGGACTATCTAAGTTAACTAGCTGACCTTGGACTATGTAGCTTAACTAGCGGGCACTTGGACTATCTAGGTTAACTAGCGGGCACTTGCACAATGCAGGTTCCCTAGCGGGCACTTTGACTATGTAGGTTCCCTAGCAGGCACTTGGAATATATAGGTTCCCTACGGGCACTTGGACTATGTAGGTTCCCTAACGGGCACTTGGACTATCTAGGTTCCCTATCGGGCACTTGGACTATGTAGGTTCCTCAGCGGGCACTTGGACTATGTAGGTTCCCTATCGGGCATTGGACTATGTAGGTTAACTAGCAGGCCCTTGGACTATCTAGATTAACTAGCGGGCCCTTGGACTATCTAGGTTAACTAGCGGGCACTTGGACTATCTAGGTTAACTAGCGGGCACTTGGATTATCTAGATTAACTAGCGGGCCCTTGGTCTATCTAGGTTTACTAGCGGGCACTTGGACTATCTAGGTTCCCTAGCGGGCACTTGTACTATGTAGGTTAACTAGCGGACACTTGGACGATCTAGGTTAACTAGCGGGTACTTGGACTATGTAGGATAACTAGCGGGCCCTTGAACAGTGTAGATTAACTAGCGGCACTTGGACTACATAGGTTCCCTAGCGGGCACATTTACTCTGTATGTTCCCTACGGACACTTGAACTATGTATGTTAACTACCGGGCACTTGGACTATGTAGGTTAACTAGCGGGCCCTTGGACTATCTAGGTTACCTAGGGGGCACTTGGACTATGTAGGTTAACTACCGGGCACATGCACTATCTAGGTTACCTAGCGAGCACTTGGACTATGTACGTTCCCTAGAGGGCACTTGGAGTATCTAGGTTAACGAGCGGGCACTTGGACTATCTAAGTTAACTAGCTGACCTTGGACTATGTAGCTTAACTAGCGGGCACTTGGACTATCTAGGTTAACTAGCGGGCACTTGCACAATGCAAGTTCCCTAGCGGGCACTTGGACTATGTAGGTTCCCTAGCAGGCACTTGTACTATATAGGTTCCCTACGGGCACTTGGACTATCTAGGTTCCCTAACGGGCACTTGGACTATGTAGGTTACTTAGCGGGCACTTGGACTATCTAGGTTAACGAACGTGCACTTGGACTATGTAGGTAACCTAGCGGACAATTGGGCAATCTAGGTTACCTAGCGGGCAATTGGACTAGCTAGGTTAACGAACGGGCACTTGGACTATCTAGGTAACCTAGCGGGCACTTGGACTATGTATGTTACCTAGCGGGCACTTGGACTATCTAGGTTACCTAGCGGGCATTTGGACTATGTAGGTAACCTAGCGGGAACTTGGACAATCCAGGTTACCTAGGGGTCTCTTGGACTTCTAGGTTAACGAACGGGCACTTGGACTATGTTTGTTGCATAGCGGGTAATTGGACTATCAAGGTTAGGTAACGGGAACTTGGACTATCTAGGTTACCTGGCGGGAACTTGGACTACGTAGGTTACCTAGCGGGCAGTTGGACTATGTAGGTTAACTAACGGGCACTTGGACTATATAGGTTACCTAGCAGACCCTTGGACTATGTAGGTTACCTAGCGGGCACTTGGATTATCTAGGTTACCTAACAGGAACTTGGAATATCTAGGTTACCTAGCGTGCACTTGGACTATGTAGGTTACCTTGCGGGCACTTGTACTATCTAGGTTACCTAACGGGAACTTGGACTATGTAGGTTAACAAGCGGACACTTGGACGATCTAGGTTAACTAGCGGGCACTTGGACTATGTAGGTTAACTAGCGGGAACTTGGACTATCTAGGTTAACTAGCGGGTTCTTGGACTATGTAGGTTAACTAGCGGGCACTTGAACTATCTAGGTTAACTAGCTGACCTTGGACTATGTAGGTTAACTAGCGGGCACTTGGACTATCTAGGTTAACTAGCTGACCTTGGACTATGTAGCTTAACTAGCGGGCACTTGCACTATCTAGGTTAACTAGCGGGCACTTGCACAATGCAGGTTCCCTAGCGGGCACTTTTACTATGTAGATTCCCTAGTGGGCACTTGTACTATATAGGTTCCCTACGGGCACTTGGACTATCTCGGTTCCCTAACGGGCACTTGGAATATGTAGGTTCCCTATCGAGCACTTGGACTATGTAGGTTCCTCAGCAGGAACCTGGACTATGTAGGTTCCCTATCGGGTATTGGACTATGTAGGTTAACTAGCAGGCCCTTGGACTATGTAGGTTACCTACCGGGCACTTGGACTATCTAAATTAACTAGTGGGCCCTTGGACTATCTAGGTTAACTAGCGGGCATTTGGACTATCAAGGTTAACTAGCGGGCACTTGGACTATCTCAGTTAACTAGCTGACCTTGGACTATGCAGCTTAACTAGCGGGCACTTGGACTATCTAGGTTAACTAGCGGGCACTTGCACAATGCAGGTTCCCTAGCGGGCACTTTGACTATGTAGGTTCCCTAGCAGGCACTTGGAATATATAGGTTCCCTACGGGCACTTGGACTATCTAGGTTCCCTAACGGGCACTTGGACTATCTAGGTTCCCTATCGGGCACTTGGACTATGTAGGTTCCTCAGCGGGCACTTGGACTATGTAGGTTCCCTATCGGGCATTGGACTATGTAGGTTAACTAGCAGGCCCTTGGACTATCTAGATTAACTAGCGGGCCCTTGGACTATCTAGGTTAACTAGCGGGCACTTGGACTATCTAGGTTAACTAGCGGGCACTTGGATTATCTAGATTAACTAGCGGGCCCTAGGTCTATCTAGGTTTACTAGCGGGCACTTGGACTATCTAGGTTAACTAGCGGGCACTGGGACTATGTAGTTTCCCTAGCGGAAATTTGGATTATTTAGGTTACCTAGAGGGCACTTGGACTATGTAGGTTACGTAGCGGGCCCTTGGATTATCTAGATTAACTAGCGGGCCCTTGGTTTATCTAGGTTTACTAGCGGGCACTTGGGCTATCTACGTTAACTAGCAGGCCCTAGGACTATGTAGATTCCCTAGCGGGTACTTGGACTACATAGGTTCCCTAGCGGGCACTTGGACTCTGTATGTTCCCTACGGACACTTGAACTATGTAAGTTAACTACCGGGCACTTGGACTATGTAGGTTAACTGGCGGGCCCTTGGACTATCTAGGTTACCTAGGGGGCACTTGGACTATGTAGGTTAACTACCGGGCACATGCACTCTCTAGGTTACCTAGCGAGCACTTGGACTATGTACGTTTCCTAGCGGGCACTTGGACTATCTATGTTAACTAGCGGGCACTTGGACTATGTAGATTAACTAGGGGACACTTGCACTCTGTAGGTTACCTAGCGGCACTTGTACTATCTAGGTTAACTAGTGGGCACTTGGACTATCTAGGTTAACTAGCGTGCACTTGGACTATGTAGGTTCCTTAGCGGGCACTTGGACTAACTAGTTTACCTAGCGGGCACTTGCACTATGTAGGTTAACTAGCGGAGAGTTGCACGATCTAGGTTACATAGCTGGAACTTGGACTATATAGGTTACCTTGCGGGCACTTGGACTATGTAGGTTACTTAGCGGGCACTTGGACTATCTAGGTTAACGAACGTGCACTTGGACTATGTAGGTAACCTAGCGGACAATTGGGCAATCTAGGTTACCTAGCGGGCAATTGGACTAGCTAGGTTAACGAACGGGCACTTGGACTATCTAGGTAACCTAGCGGGCACTTGGACTATGTATGTTACCTAGCGGGCACTTGGACTATCTAGGTTACCTAGCGGGCATTTGGACTATGTAGGTAACCTAGCGGGAACTTGGACAATCCAGGTTACCTAGGGGTCTCTTGGACTTCTAGGTTAATGAACGGGCACTTGGACTATGTTTGTTGCATAGCGGGTAATTGGACTATCAAGGTTAGGTAACGGGAACTTGGACTATCTAGGTTACCTGGCGGGAACTTGGACTACGTAGGTTACCTAGCGGGCAGTTGGACTATGTAGGTTAACTAACGGGCACTTGGACTATATAGGTTACCTAGCAGACCCTTGGACTATGTAGGTTACCTAGCGGTCACTTGGATTATCTAGGTTACCTAACAGGAACTTGGAATATCTAGGTTACCTAGCGTGCACTTGGACTATGTAGGTTACCTTGCGGGCACTTGTACTATCTAGGTTACCTAACGGGAACTTGGACTATGTAGGTTAACAAGCGGACACTTGGACGATCTAGGTTAACTAGCGGGCACTTGGACTATGTAGGTTAACTAGCGGGAACTTGGACTATCTAGGTTAACTAGCGGGTTCTTGGACTATGTAGGTTAACTAGCGGGCACTTGAACTATCTAGGTTAACTAGCTGACCTTGGACTATGTAGGTTAACTAGCGGGCACTTGGACTATCTAGGTTAACTAGCTGACCTTGGACTATGTAGCTTAACTAGCGGGCACTTGCACTATCTAGGTTAACTAGCGGGCACTTGCACAATGCAGGTTCCCTAGCGGGCACTTTGACTATGTAGATTCCCTAGTGGGCACTTGTACTATATAGGTTCCCTAAGGGCACTTGGACTATCTAGGTTCCCTAACGGGCACTTGGAATATGTAGGTTCCCTATCGAGCACTTGGACTATGTAGGTTCCTCAGCGGGAACCTGGACTATGTAGGTTCCCTATCGGGTATTGGACTATGTAGGTTAACTAGCAGGCCCTTGGACTATGTAGGTTACCTACCGGGCACTTGGACTATCTAAATTAACTAGTGGGCCCTTGGACTATCTAGGTTAACTAGCGGGCATTTGGACTATCTAGGTTAACTAGCGGGCACTTGGACTATCTCAGTTAACTAGCTGACCTTGGACTATGTAGCTTAACTAGCGGGCACTTGGACTATCTAGGTTAACTAGCGGGCACTTGCACAATGCAGGTTCCCTAGCGGGCACTTTGACTATGTAGGTTCCCTAGCAGGCACTTGGAATATATAGGTTCCCTACGGGCACTTGGACTATGTAGGTTCCCTAACGGGCACTTGGACTATCTAGGTTCCCTATCGGGCACTTGGACTATGTAGGTTCCTCAGCGGGCACTTGGACTATGTAGGTTCCCTATCGGGCATTGGACTATGTAGGTTAACTAGCAGGCCCTTGGACTATCTAGATTAACTAGCGGGCCCTTGGACTATCTAGGTTAACTAGCGGGCACTTGGACTATCTAGGTTAACTAGCGGGCACTTGGATTATCTAGATTAACTAGCGGGCCCTTGGTCTTTCTAGGTTTACTAGCGGGCACTTGGACTATCTAGGTTAACTAGCGGGCACTGGGACTATGTAGTTTCCCTAGCGGGAATTTGGATTATTTAGGTTACCTAGTGGGCACTTGGACTATGTAGGTTACCTAGCGGGCACTTGGACTATGAAGGTTAACTAGAAGGCACTTGGACTATCAAGGTTACCTAGCGGGCCCTTGAACTATTTAGGTTAGCGGCGGGCACTTGGACTATGTAGGTAACCTAATGATCACTTGGACTGTCTAGGTTATCTAGCGGGGACTTGGACTATGTAGGTTAACAAGCGGACACTTGGACGATCTAGGTTAACTAGCGGGCACTTGGACTATGTAGGTTAACTAGCGGGAACTTGGACTATCTAGGTTAACTAGCGGGTTCTTGGACTATGTAGGTTAACTAGCGGGCACTTGGACTATCTAGGTTAACTAGCTGACCTTGGACTATGTAGCTTAACTAGCGGGCACTTGCACTATCTAGGTTAACTAGCGGGCACTTGCACAATGCAGGTTCCCTAGCGGGCACTTTGACTATGTAGATTCCCTAGCGGGCACTTGTACTATATAGGTTCCCTACGGGCACTTGGACTATCTAGGTTCCCTAACGGGCACTTGGAATATGTAGGTTCCCTATCGGGCACTTGGACTATGTAGGTTCCTCAGCAGGAACCTGGACTATGTAGGTTCCCTATCGGGTATTGGACTATGTAGGTTAACTAGCAGGCCCTTGGACTATGTAGGTTACCTACCGGGCACTTGGACTATCTAAATTAACTAGCGGGCCCTTGGACTATCTAGGTTAACTAGCGGGCTTTTGGACTATCTAGGTTAACTAGCGGGCACTTGGAATATCTAAGTTAACTAGCTGACCTTGGACTATGTAGCTTAACTAGCGGGCACTTGGACTATCTAGGTTAACTAGCGGGCACTTGCACAATGCAGGTTCCCTAGCGGGCACTTTGACTATGTATGTTCCCTAGCAGGCACTTGGAATATATAGGTTAACTACGGGCACTTGGACTATCTAGTTTCCCTAACGGGCACTTGGACTATCTAGGTTCCCTATCGGGCACTTGGACTATGTAGGTTCCTCAGTGGGCACTTGGACTATGTAGGTTCCCTATCGGGCATTGGACTATGTAGGTTAACTAGCAGGCCCTTGGACTATCTAGATTAACTAGCGGGCCCTTGGACTATCTAGGTTAACTAGCGGGCACTTGGACTATCTAGGTTAACTAGCGGGCACTTGGATTATCTAGATTAACTAGCGGGCCCTTGGTCTATCTAGGTTTACTAGCGGGCACTTGGACTATCTAGGTTAACTAGCGGGCACTGGGACTATGTAGTTTCCCTAGCGGGAATTTGGATTATTTAGGTTACCTAGTGGGCACTTGGACTATGTAGGTTACCTAGCAGGCACTTGGACTATGTAGGTTAACTAGAAGGCACTTGGACTATCAAGGTTACCTAGCGTGCCCTGGAACTATGTAGGTTAGCGGCGGGCACTTGGACTATGTAGGTAACCTAATGATCACTTGGACTGTCTAGGTTATCTTGCGGGGACTTGGACTATGTAGGTTAACAAGCGGACACTTGGACGATCTAGGTTAACTAGCGGGCACTTGGACTATGTAGGTTAACTAGCGGGAACTTGGACTATCTAGGTTAACTAGCGAGTTCTTGGACTATGTAGGTTAACTAGCGGGCACTTGGACTATGTAGGTTAACTAGCTGACCTTGGACTATGTAGGTTAACTAGCGGGCACTTGGACTATCTAGGTTAACTAGCTGACCTTGGACTATGTAGCTTAACTAGCGGGCACTTGCACTATCTAGGTTAACTAGCGGGCACTTGCACAATGCAGGTGCCCTAGCGGGCACTTTGACTATGTAGATTCCCTAGCGGGCACTTGTACTATATAGGTTCCCTACGGGCACTTGGACTATCTAGGTTCCCTAATGGGCACTTGGAATATGTAGGTTCCCTATCGGGCACTTGGACTATGTAGGTTCCTCAGCAGGAACCTGGACTATGTAGGTTCCCTATCGGGTATTGGACTATGTAGGTTAACTAGCAGGCCCTTGGACTATGTAGGTTACCTACCGGGCACTTGGACTATCTAAATTAATTAGCGGGCCCTTGGACTATCTAGGTTAACTAGCGGGCATTTGGACTATCTAGGTTAACTAGCGGGCACTTGGACTATCTAGGTTACCTAGCGGGCACTTGCACAATGCAGGTTCCCTAGCGGGCACTTTGACTATGTAGGTTCCCTAGCAGGCTCTTGGAATATATAGGTTCCCTACGGGCACTTTGACTATGTAGGTTCCCTAGCAGGCACTTGGACTATCTAGGTTCCCTATCGGGCACTTGGACTATGTAGGTTCCTCAGCGGGCACTTGGACTATGTAGGTTCCCTATCGGGCATTGGACTATGTAGGTTAACTAGCAGGCCCTTGGACTATCTAGATTAACTAGCGGGTCCTTGGACTATCTAGGTTAACTAGCGGGCACTTGGACTATCTAGGTTAACTAGCGGGCACTTGGATTATCTAGATTAACTAGCGGGCCCTTGGTCTATCTAGGTTTACTAGCGGGCACTTGGACTATATAGGTTAACTAGCGGGCACTGGGACTATGTAGTTTCCCTAGCGGGAATTTAGATTATTTAGGTTACCTAGTGGGCACGTGGACTATGTAGGTTACCTAGCGGGCACTTGGACTATCTAAATTAACTAGCGGGCCCTTGGACTATCTAGGTTAACTAGCGGGCATTTGGACTATCTAGGTTAACTAGCGGGCACTTGGACTATCTAGGTTACCTAGCGGGCACTTGCACAATGCAGGTTCCCTAGCGGGCACTTTGACTATGTAGGTTCCCTAGCAGGCACTTGGAATATATAGGTTCCCTACGGGCACTTGGACTATCTAGGTTCCCTAGCAGGCACTTGGACTATCTAGGTTCCCTATCGGGCACTTGGACTATGTAGGTTCCTCAGCGGGCACTTGGACTATGTAGGTTCCCTATCGGGCATTGGACTATGTAGGTTAACTAGCAGGCCCTTGGACTATCTAGATTAACTAGCGGGTCCTTGGACTATCTAGGTTAACTAGCGGGCACTTGGACTATCTATGTTAACTAGCGGGCACTTGGATTATCTAGATTAACTAGCGGGCCCTTGGTCTATCTAGGTTTACTAGCGGGCACTTGGACTATATAGGTTAACTAGCGGGCACTGGGACTATGTAGTTTCCCTAGCGGGAATTTAGATTATTTAGGTTACCTAGTGGGCACGTGGACTATGTAGGTTACCTAGCGGGCACTTGGACTATGTCGGTTAACTAGAAGGCACTTGGACTATCAAGGTTACCTAGCGGGCCCTTGAACTATGTAGGTTAGCGGCGGGCACTTGGACTATGTAGGTAACCTAATGATCACTTGGACTGTCTAGGTTATCTAGCGGGGACTTGGACTATGTAGGTTAACAAGCGGACACTTGGACGATCTAGGTTAACTAGCGGGCACTTGGACTATGTAGGTTAACTAGCGGGAACTTGGACTATCTAAGTTAACTAGCGGGTTCTTGGACTATGTAGGTTAACTAGCGGGCACTTGGACTATCTAGGTTAACTAGCTGACCTTGAACTATGTAGGTTAACTAGCGGGCACTTGGACTATCTAGGTTAACTAGCTGACCTTGGACTATGTAGCTTAACTAGCGGGCACTTGCTCTATGTAGGTTAACTAGCGGCCACTTGCACAATGCAGGTTCCCTAGCGGGCACTTTGACTATGTAGATTCCCTAGCGGGCCGTTGTACTATATAGGTTCCCTACGGGCACTTGGACTATCTAGGTTCCCTAACGGGCACTTGGAATATGTAGGTTCCCTATCGGGCACTTGGACTATGTAGGTTCCTCAGCAGGAACCTGGACTATGTAGGTTCCCTATCGGGTATTGGACTATATAGGTTAACTAGCAGGCCCTTGGACTATGTAGGTTACCTACCGGGCACTTGGACTATCTAAATTAACTAGCGGGCCCTTGGACTATCTAGGTTAACTAGCGGGCATTTGGACTATCTAGGTTAACTAGCGGGCACTTTGACTATCTAAGTTAACTAGCTGACCTTGGACTATGTAGCTTAACTAGCGGGCACTTTGACCATCTAGTTTAACTAGCGGGCACTTGCTCAATGCAGGTTCCCTAGCGGGCACTTTGACTATGTAGGTTCCCTAGCAGGCACTTGGAATATATAGGTTCCCTACGGGCACTTGGACTATCTAGGTTCCCTAACGGGCACTTGGACTATCTAGGTTCCCTATCGGGCACTTGGACTATGTAGGTTCCTCAGCGGGCACTTGGACTATGTAGGTTCCCTATCGGGCATTGGACTATGTAGGTTAACTAGCAGGCCCTTGGACTATCTAGATTAACTAGCGGGCCCTTGGACTATCTAGGTTAACTAGCGGGCACTTGGACTATCTAGGTTAACTAGCGGGCACTTGGATTATCTAGATTAACTAGCGGGCCCTTGGTCTATCTAGGTTTACTAGCGGGCACTTGGACTATCTAGGTTAACTAGCGGGCACTGGGACTATGTAGTTTCCCTAGCGGGAATTTGGATTATTTAGGTTACCTAGTGGGCACTTGGACTATGTAGGTTAACTAGAAGGCACTTGGACTATCAAGGTTACCTAGCGGGCCCATGAACTATGTAGGTTAGCGGCGGGCACTTGGACTATGTAGGTAACCTAATGATCACTTGGACTGTCTAGGTTATCTAGCGGGGACTTGGACTATGTAGGTTAACTAGCGGGCACTTAGACTATGTAGGAATCCTATCGGACATTTGTACTACTTAGGTTAACTAGCGGGCACTTTGACTATCTAGGTTAGCTAGCGGGCACTTGGACTATCTAGGTCAACTAGCGGGCCCTTGTACAATGTTGCTTATCTAGCGGGCACTTGGGCTATCTACGTTACCTAGCGGGCACTTGGACTATGTAGGTTAACGAACGGGCACTTGGACTATGTAGGTAACCTAATTGTCACTTGGACTGTCTAGGTTACCTAGCGGGGACTTGGACTATGTAGGTTAACTAGCGGGCACTTAGACTATGTAGGATCCCTATCGGACATTTGGACTACTTAGGTTAACTAGCGTCCAATTTGACTATCTAGGTTAACTAGCGGGCACTTGGACTATCTAGGTTAACTAGCGGGCACTTGGACTATCTAGGTTAACTAACGGACCTTAGACTATGTAGGTTAACTAGCGGGCCCTTGGACAATGTAGGTTAACTAGCGGGCACTTGGACTTTCTAAGTTTCCTAGCAGGCACTCAGACTATGTACATACCCTAGCGGGCACATGGACTGTATAGGTTACCTAGCGGGCACTTGGACTATGTAGGTTACCTAATGGGCACTTGGACTATCTAGGTTAACGAACGGGCACTTCGAATATGCATGTAACCTAGCGGGCACTTGGACTGTCTAGGTTACCTAGCGGCCACTTGGACTTCAGGGTAACGAACGGGCACTTGGACTATGTAGGTTGCTTACCGGGGACTTGGACTATCTAGGTTAGGTAATGGGCACTTTGAGTATCTAGGTTACCTAGCGAGAACTTGGACAATGTAAGTTACCTAGCGGGCAATTGGACTATCTAGGTTACCTAACGGGCACTTTGACTATCTAGGTTACATAGCGGGCACTTGGACTATGTAGGTTAACTAGCGGGCACTTGGACTCTAGGTTACCTAGCGGGCACTTGGACTATCTAGGTTACCTAGCGGGCACTTGGACAGTCTAGGTTACCTAGCGGGCACTTGGACTATCTAGGTTAACGAACGGGCACTTGGACTATGTAGGTTACCTAGCGGGCACTTGGACTATGTAGGATCCCTATCGGACATTTGGACTACTTAGGTTACCTAGCGGACATTTGTACGATCTAGGTTAACTAGCGGGCACATGGACTATCTAGGTCAACTAGGGGGCCCTTGTACTATGTAGGTTAACTAGCGAGCACTTGGACTATCTAGGTTAACTAGCGGGCCCTTGGACTACGTAGGACAACTAGCGGGCCCTTGGACTATGTAGTTTAACTAGCGGGCACTTGGACGATCTAGGTTAACTAGAGGGCAGTTGGACTATCTAGGTTAACTAGCGGGAACTTGGATGATCAAAGTTAACTAGCAACCACTTGGACTATCTAGGTTAGCTAACGGGCACTTGGACTAAGTACGTCCCCTAGTGGGCACATGGACTATCTAGATTAACTAACGGGCACTAGGACTATCTAGGTTACCAAGCTGTCACTTGGACTATGAATGTCCCCTAGCGGGCAATTGGATTATCTACTTTACCTAGCGGGCACTTGGACTATGTAGGTCAACTAGCGGGCCCTTGGACTATGTATGTTCCCTAGCGGGCACTTGGACTATCTCTGTTAACTAGCGGGCACTTGGAATATGTAGGTTAACTAGCGGGCACTTGGATTATCTAGGTTAACGAAAGGGCACTAGGACTATGTAGGTTACCTAGCGGGCACTTGGATTATCTAGGTTACCTAACAGGAACTTGGAATATCTAGGTTACCTAGCGGGCACTTGGACTATGTAGGTTACCTTGCGGGCACTTGTACTATCTAGGTTACCTAACGGGAACTTGGACTATGTAGGTTAACAAGCGGACACTTGGACGCTCTAGGTTAACTAGCGGGCACTTGGAATATCTAGGTTAACTAGAGGGCCCTTGGACTATGTAGGTTAACTAGCGGGAACTTGGACTATCTAGGTTAACTAGCGGGTTCTTGGACAATGTAGGTTAACTAGCGGGCACTTGGCCTATCTAGGTTAACTAGCTGACCTTGGACTATGTAGGTTAACTAGCGGGCACTTGGACTATCTAGGTTAACTAGCTGACCTTGGACTATGTAGCTTAACTAGCGGGCACTTGCACTATCTAGGTTATCTAGCGGGCACTTGCACAATGCAGGTTCCCTAGCGGGCACTTTGACTATGTAGATTCCCTAGCGGGCACTTGTACTATATAGGTTCCCTACGGGCACTTGGACTATCTAGGTTCCCTAACGGGCACTTGGAATATGTAGGTTCCCTATCGGGCACTTGGACTATGTAGGCTCCTCAGCGGGAACCTGGACTATGTAGGTTCCCTATCGGGTATTGGAATATGTAGGTTAACTAGCAGGCCCTTGGACTATGTAGGTTAACTACCGGGCACTTGGACTATCTAAATTAAATAGCGGGTCCTTGGACTATCTATGTTAACTAGCGGGCATTTGGATTATCTAGATTAACTAGCGGGCCCTTGGTCTATCTAGGTTTACTAGCGGGCACTTGAACTATCTAGGTTAACTAGCGGGCACTGGGACTATGTAGTTTCCCTAGCGGGAATTTGGATTATTTAGGTTACCTAGTGGGCACTTGGACTATGTAGGTTACCTAGAGGGCACTTGGATTATCAAGATTAACTAGCGGGCCCTTGGTCTATCTAGGTTTACTAGCGGGCACTTGGACTATCTACGTTAACTAGCAGGCCCTAGGACTATGTAGATTCCCTAGCGGGCACTTGGACTACACAGGTTCCCTAGCGGGCACATTTACTCTGTATGTACCCTACGGACACTTGAACTATGTAAGTTAACTACCGGGCAATTGGACTATGTAGGTTAACTAGCGGGCCCTTGGACTATCTAGGTTACCTAGCGAGCACTTGGACTATGTACGTTCCCTAGCGGGCACTTGGACTATCTATGTTAACTAGCGGGCACTTGGACTATGTAGGTTAACTAGGGGACACTTGCACTATGTAGGTTATCTAGCGGCACTTGTACTATCTAGGTTAACTAGCGGGCACTTAGACTATCTAGGTTAACTAGCGTGCACTTGGACTATGTAGTTTACCTAGCCGGAACTTGGACTATCTAGGTTAACTAGCGGGTTCTTGGACTATGTAGGTTAACTAGCGGGCACTTGGACTATCTAGGTTACATAGCGGGCACTTGGACTATCTAGGTTAACTAGCGGGCACTGGGACTATGTAGTTTCCCTAGCGGGAATTTGGATTATTTAGGTTACCTAGTGGGCACTTGGACTATGTAGGTTACCTAGCGGGCACTTGGACCATGTAGGTTAACTAGAAGGCCCTTGGACTATCAAGGTTACCTAGCGGGCCCTTGAACTATGTAGGTTAGGGGCGGGCACTTGGACTATGTAGGTAACCTAATGATCACTTGGACTGTCTAGGTTACCTAGCGGGGACTTGGACTATGTAGGTTAACTAGCGGGCACTTGTACTATGTAGGATGCCTATCGGACATTTGTACTACTTAGGTTAACTAGCGGGCACTTTGACTATCTAGGTTAGCTAGCGGGCACTTGGACTATCTAGGTCAACTAGCGGGCCCTTGTACAATGTAGCTTAAGTAGCGGGCACTTGGGCTATCTACGTTACCTAGCGGGCACTTGGACTATGTAGGTTAACGAACGGGCACTTGGACTATGTAGGTAACCTAATTGTCACTTGGACTGTCTAGGTTACCTAGCGGGGACTTGGACTATGTAGGTTAACTAGCGGGCACTTGGACTATGTAGGATCCCTATCGGACATATGGACTACTTAGGTTAACTAGCGGGCACTTGGACTATCTAGGTTAACTAGCGGGCACATGGACTATCTAGGTTAACTAACGGACCTTAGACTATGTAGGTTAACTAGCGGGCCCTTGGACAATGTAGGTTAACTAGCGGGCACTTGGACTATCTAGGTTTCCTAGCAGGCACTCAGACTATGTTCATTCCCTAGCGCGCACTTGGACTATCTAGGTTACCTAGGGGGCACTTGGACTATGTACGTCCCCTAGTGGGCACTTGGACTATCTAGGTTAACTAACGGGCACTAGGACTATCTAGTTTAACTAGTGTGCACTTGGACTATCTAGGTTATCTAGCAGGCACTTGGATTATGAAGGATCCCTAGCGGGCACTTGGACTATCTAGGTTACCTAGCGGGCACTTGGACTATGTAGGTTAACTAGCGGACACTTGCACGATCTAGGTTAACTAGCGGGCTCATGGAGTATGTAGGTTTACTAGCAGGCACTTGGAATATCTAGGTTAACTAGCGGGCACTTGGACTATGTAGTTTCCCTAGCGGGCATTTGGAGTATTTAGGTTACCAAGCGGGAACTTGGACTATGTAGGTTACCAACAGGCACTTTGACTATCTAGGCTAACTAACGGGCACTTGGACTATGTAGGTTGCCTAGTGGGCACTTGGACTTTGTAGGTTCCCTAGCGGGCACTTGGATTATGTAGGTTCCCTATCGGGCACTTGGATTATGTAGGTTCCCTATCGGGCACTTGGACTATGTAGGTTAACTAGCGGGCACTTGGACTGTCTAGGTAACCTAGCGGGCACTTGGACTATCTCGTTTAACGAACGGGCACTTGGACTATGTAGGTAACCTAGCGGGCTCTTGGACTGTCTAGGTTACCTAGCGGGCACTTTGACTATCTAGGTTAACGAATGGGCACTTGGACTATATAGGTTACCTAGCGGGCACTTGGACTATGTAGGATCCCTATCGGATATTTGTTCTACTTAGGTTAACTAGCAGGCACTTTGACTATCTAGGTTAACTAGCGGGCACTTGGACTATCTAGGTCAACTACCGGACCTTGGACTATGTAGTTTAACTAGCGGGCACTTGGACTATCAAAGTTAACAAGTGAGCCCTTGGACTATGTAGGTTAACTAGCGGGCACTTGGACTATCTAGGTTAACTAGCGGACCTTGGACTATGTAGGTTACCTAGCGTGCCCTTGGACTATCTAGGTTAACTAGCGGGCACTTGGACTATCTAGGTTACCTAGCAGGCAATTGGATTATGAAGGATCCCTAGCGGGCACTTGGACAATCTAGGTTAACTAGCGGGCACTTGGACGATCTAGGTTAACTAGCGGGCACTTGGACTATCAAATTTAACAAGAGAGCCCTTGGACTATGTAGGTTAACTAGCGGAACCTTGGACTATCTAGGTTACCTAGCGGTCACTTGGACTATATAGGTTACCCAGCGGACACTTGTACTATGTAGGTTACCTAGTGGGCACTTGGACTATCTAAGTTAACTAACGGGCACTTGGAATATTCAGGTAACCTATCGGGCACTTGCAGTGTCTAGGTTACCTAGCGGGCACTTGGTCTTCTAGGTTAACGAACGGGCACTTGGACTATGTAGGTTGCTTATTGGGCACTTGGACTATCTAGGTTACCTAACGGGCACTTTGAGTATCTAGGTTACATAGCGGGCACTTGGATTATGTAGGTTAACTAGCGGACACTTGCACGATCTAGGTTAACTAGCGGGCCCTGCACTATGTAGGTTAACTAGCGGGCCCATGGATTATGTAGGTTTATTAGCAGGCACTTGGACTATCTAGGTTAACTAGCGGGCACTTGGACTATGTAGTTTCCCTAGCGGGCATTTGGACTATTTAGGTTACTATCGGGAACTTGGACTATGTAGGTTACCTAGCGGGGCCCTGGACTATCTAGGTTACCTAGCAGGCACTTTGACTATCTAGGTTAACTAACGGGCACGTGGACTATGTAGGTTGCCTAGCGGGCACTTGGACTATGTAGGTTGCCTAGCGGGCTCTTGGATTATGTAGGTTCCCTATCGGGCACGTGGATTATGTAGGTTCCCTATCGGGCACTTGGACTATGTAGGTTAACTAGCGGGCACTTGGACTGTCTAGGTAACCTAGCGGGCACTTGGACTATCTAGGTTAACGAACGGGCACTTGGACTGTGTAGGTAACCTAGCGGGCACATGGACTGTCTAGGTTACCTAGCGGGCAATTTGACTATCTATGTTAACGAATGGGCACTTGGACTATGTAGGTTACCTAGCGGGCACTTGGACTATGCAGCATCCCTATCAGACATCTGTACTACTTAGGTTAACTAGTGGGCACTTTGACTATCTAGGTCAACTAGCGGGCCTTGGTACTATGTAGGTTAACTAGCGGGCACTTAGACTATCTAGGTTAATTAGCGTACCTTGGACTATGTAGGTTAACTAGCGGGCCCATAGACTATGTAGGTTAACTAGCGGGCACTTGGACTATCTAGGTTTCCTAGCAGGCACTCAGACTATGTACATACCCTAGCGCGCACTTGGACTATCTAGGTTACCTAGCGGGCACTTGGACTATGTATGTCCCCTAGTGGGCAATTGGACTATCTAGGTTAAAACGGGCACTAGGACTATCTTGGATAACTAGCGGCCACTTGGAGTATCTAGGTTACCTAGCGCGCACTTGGACAATCTAGCTTAACTAGCGGGCACTTGGACTATCAAAGTTTACAAGTGAGCCCTTGGACTATGTAGGTTAACTAGCGGGCCTTTGGACTATCTAGGTTACCTAGCGGGCACTTGAACTATATAGGTTACCTAGCGGGCACTTGGACTATGTAGGTTACCTAGTGGGCACTTGGACTATCTAAGTTAACGAACGGGCATTTGGAATATGCAGGTAACCTAGCGGGCACTTGGACTGTCTAGGTTACCTAGCGGGCACTTGGACTTCTAGGTTAACGAACGGGCACTTGGACTATATAGTTTGCTTATTGGGCACTTGGACTATATAGGTTAGGTAACGGGCACTTGGACTATCTAGGTTACCTAGCTGGAACTTGGACAATGTAAGTTACCTAGCGGGCAGTTGGACTATCTAGGTTACATAGCGGGCACTTGGACTATGTAGGTTAACTAGCGAGCACTTGGACTCTAGGTTACCTAGCTGGCACTTGGACTATCTAGGTTACCTAGTGGGCCCTTGGACTACGTAGGTTTCCTAGCGGGTACTTGGACTATCTAGGTTAACGAACGGGCACTTTGATTATGTAGGTAACCTAGTGGGCACTTGGACAGTCTAGGTTACCTAGCGGGCACTTGGACTATCTAGGTTAACGAACGGGCACTTGGACTATGTAGGTAACCTAGCGGACACTTGGACAGTCTAGGTTACCTAGCGGTCAATTGGACTATCTAGGTTAACGAATGGGCACTTGGACTATCTAGGTTACCTAGCGGGCACTTGGACTATGTAAGTTACCTAGCGGGCACTTGGATTATCTAGGTTACCTAGCGGGCCCTTGGACTATGTAGGTTAACTAGCAGGTACTTGGACTATCTAGGTTACCGAACGGGCATTTGGACTATGTAGGGAACCTAGCATGAACTTGGACAGTCTAGGTTACCTAGCGGGCACTTGGACTTCTAGGTTAACGAACGGGCACTTGGACTTTGTATGTTGCATAGCGGGCAATTGCACTATCTAGGTTAGGTAACGGGCATTGCACTATCTAGGTTACCTAGCGGGAACTTGGACTATGTAGGTTACTTAGCGGGCACTTGGACTATCTAGGTTAACGAACGTGCACTTGAACTATGTAGGTAACCTAGTGGACAATTGGACAGTCTAGGTTACGTAGCGGGCACTTGGACTATCTAGGTTAACGAAATGGCACTTGGACTATGTAGGTTACCTAGCGGGCACTTGGATTATCTAGGTTAGCTAACAGGAACTTGGAATATCTAGGTTACCTAGCGGGCACTTGGATTATGTAGGTTACCTTGCGGGCACTTTTACTATCTAGGTTACCTAACGGGAACTTAGACTACGTAGGTTAACTAGCGGACACTTGGACGATCTAGGTTAACTAGAGGGCACTTGGAATATCTAGGTTAACTAGCGGGCCCTTGGACTATGTAGGTTAAATAGCGGGAACTTTGACTATCTAGGTTAACTAGAGGGTTCTTGGACTTTGTAGGTTAACTAACGGGCACTTGGACTATCTAGGTTAACTAGCTGACCTTGGACTATGTAGGTTGCCTAGCGGGCACTTTGACTATGTAGGTTCCCTAGCGGGCACTTGGACTATCTAGGTTCCCTAACGGGCACTTGTAATATATAGGTTCCCTATCGGGCAATTGGACTATGTAGATTCTTCCGCGGGCACTTGGACTATGTAGGTTCCCTATTGGGCATTGGACTATGTAAGTTAACTAGCAGGTCCTTGGACTATCTAGGTTACCTAGCGGGCACTTGGACTATGTAGGTTAAATAGCAGACCCTTGGACAATCTAGGTTACCTAGCGGGCACTTGAACTATGTACATCCCCTAGCGGGCACTTGGACTATCTAGGTAAACTAGAGGGCCCTTGGACTATGTAGGTTAACTAACGGGCACTTGGATTATCTAGGTTAACTAGCGGGCACTTGGATTATCTAGATTAACTAGAGGGCACTTGGACTATCTAGGTTAACTAGCGGGCACTTGGACTATCTAGATTTACTAGCGGGCTCTTGGACTATCTAGGTTTACTAGCGGGCACTTGGACTATCTAGATTTACTAGCGGGCTCTTGGACTATCTAGGTTTACTAGCGGGCCTTGGACTATCTAGGTTAACTAGCGGGCACTTGGACTATGTAGTTTCCCTAGCGGGCATTTGGATTACTTAGGTTACCTAGTGGGCACTTGGACTATGTAGGTTACCTAGCGGGCACTTGGACTATGTAGGTTAACTAGAAGGCACTTGGACTATCAAGGTTACCTAGCGGGCCCTTGGACTATGTAGGTTACCAGCGGGCACTTGGACTATCTAAGTTAACGAACGTGCACTTGGACTATTTAGGTAACCTAGTGGGCACTTGGACAGTCTAGGTTACCTAGCGGGCACATGACCCATCTAGGTTAATGAACGGGCACTTGGATTATGTAGGTTAACTATCGGACACTTCGACTATCAAGGTAAGCTAACGGGCAATTGGACTATCTATGTTACCTAGCGGACACTTGGACTATGTAGGATCCCTAGCGGGCACTTGGACTATTTAGATTACCTAGCAGGCACTTTGACTATCTAGGTTAACTAACGGGCACTTGGACTATGTAGGTTCCCTAGCGGGCACTTGGATTTTGAAGGTTCCCTATAGGGTACTTGGACTGTCTAGGTTAACTATCAGGCAATTGGACTGTCTAGGTTACCTAGTGGGCACTTGGAGTATGTAGTTTACCTAGCAGGCACTTGGACTATGTAGGTTAACTAGCGGGCACTTGGACTATTAGGGTCCCTAGCGGGCATTTGGATTATATAGATTACCTAGTGGGCACTTGGACTATGTAGGTTACCTTGCGGGCACTTGTACTCTCTAGGTTACCTAAAGGGAACTTGGACTATTTAGGTTAACTAGCGGACACTTGGACGATCTAGGTTAACTAGCGGGCACTTAGAATATCTAGGTTAACTAGCGGGCCCTTGGACTATGTAGGTTAACTAGAGGGAACTTGGACTATCTAGGTTAAGTAGCGGGTTCTTGGACTATGTAGGTTAACTAGCGGGCACTTGGACTATCTAGGTTAACTAGCTGACCTTGGACTATGTAGGTTAACTAGCGGGCACTTGGACTATCTAGGTTAACTAGCGGGCACTTGCACAATGCAGGTTCCCTAGTGGGCACTTTGACTATGTAGGTTCCCTAGCGGGCACTTGGACTATATAGGTTCCCTATGGGCACTTGGACTATCTAGGTTCCCTAACGGGCACTTGGAATATATAGGTTCCCTATCGGGCACTTGGACTATGTAGGTTCCTCAGCGGGCACTTGGACTATTTAGGTAACCTAGCAGGCACTTTGACTATCTAGGTTAACTAACGGGCACTTGGACTATGTAGGTTCCCTAGCGGGCACTTGGATTTTGAAGGTTCCCTATAGGGTACTTGGACTGTCTAGGTTAACTATCGGGCAATTGGACTGTCTAGGTTACCTAGTGGGCACTTGGAGTATGTAGTTTACCTAGCAGGCACTTGGACTGTGTAGGTTAACTAGCGGGCACTTGGACTATTAGGGTCCCTAGCGGGCATTTGGATTATATAGATTACCTAGCGGGCACTTGGACTATGTAGGTTACCTTGCGGGCACTTGTACTCTCTAGGTTACCTAAAGGGAACTTGGACTATTTAGGTTAACTAGCGGACACTTGGACGATCTAGGTTAACTAGCGGGCACTTAGAATATCTAGGTTAACTAGCGGGCCCTTGGACTATGTAGGTTAACTAGAGGGAACTTGGACTATCTAGGTTAAGTAGCGGGTTCTTGGACTATGTAGGTTAACTAGCGGGCACTTGGACTATCTAGGTTAACTAGCTGACCTTGGACTATGTAGGTTAACTAGCGGGCACTTGGACTATCTAGGTTAACTAGCGGGCACTTGCACAATGCAGGTTCCCTAGTGGGCACTTTGACTATGTAGGTTCCCTAGCGGGCACTTGGACTATATAGGTTCCCTATGGGCACTTGGACTATCTAGGTTCCCTAACGGGCACTTGGAATATATAGGTTCCCTATCGGGCACTTGGACTATGTAGGTTCCTCAGCGGGCACTTGGACTATTTAGGTAACCTAGCAGGCACTTTGACTATCTAGGTTAACTAACGGGCACTTGGACTATGTAGGTTCCCTAGCGGGCACTTGGATTTTGAAGGTTCCCTATAGGGTACTTGGACTGTCTAGGTTAACTATCGGGCAATTGGACTGTCTAGGTTACCTAGTGGGCACTTGGAGTATGTAGTTTACCTAGCAGGCACTTGGACTGTGTAGGTTAACTAGCGGGCACTTGGACTATTAGGGTCCCTAGCGGGCATTTGGATTATATAGGTTACCTAGCGGGCACTTGGACTATGTAGGTTACCTTGCGGGCATTTGTACTCTCTAGGTTACCTAAAGGGAACTTGGACTATGTAGGTTAACTAGTGGACACTTGGACGATCTAGGTTAACTAGCGGGCACTTAGAATATCTAGGTTAACAAGCGGGCCCTTGGACTATGTAGGTTAACTAGAGGGAACTTGGACTATTAGGTTAAGTAGCGGGTTCTTGGACTATGTAGGTTAACTAGCGGGCACTTGGACTATCTAGGTTAACTAGCTGACCTTGGACTATGTAGGTTAACTAGCGGGCACTTGGACTATCTAGGTTAACTAGCGGGCACTTGCACAATGCAGGTTCCCTAGCGGGCACTTTGACTATGTAGGTTCCCTAGCGGGCACTTGGACTATATAGGTTCCCTATGGGCACTTGGACTATCTAGGTTCCCTAACGGGCACTTGGAATATAGAGGTTCCCTATCGGGCACTTGGACTATGTAGGTTCCTCAGCGGGCATTGGACTATGTAGGTTAACTAGCAGGACCTTAGACTATCTAGGTTACCTAGCGGGCACTTGGACTATGTAGGTTAACTAGCGGACACTTGGACAATCTAGGTTACCTAGTGGGCACTTGAACTATGTACATACCCTAGCGGACACTTGGACTATCTAGGTTACCTAGCGGGCACTTGGACTATGTACATACCCTAGCGGACACTTGGACTATCTAGGTTACCTAGCGGGCACTTGGACTATGTACATACCCTAGCGGGCACTTGAACTATCAAGGTTACCTAGCGGGCCCTTGGATTTTGTAGGTTACCAGCGGGCACTTGGACTGTCTAGGTTACCTAGCGGGCACTTGGCCTATCTAGGTTAACGAACGGACACTTGGACTATGTAGGTTAACTAGCGGACACTTCGACTATCTAGGTTAGCTAACGGGCAATTGGACTATTTGGTTACCTAGCAGGCACTTGGACTATGTAGGTTCCATAGCGGGCACTTTGACTATTTAGGTTACCTAGCAGGCTCTTTGACTATCTAGGTTAACTAACGGGCACTTGGACTATGTAGGTTGCCTAGCGAGCGCTTGGACTATGTAGGTTCCATAGCGGGCACTTGGACTGTGTAGGTTCCCTATCGGGTACTTGGACTGTCTAGGTTAACTAGAGGGCAATTGGACTGTCTAGGTTACCTAGTGGGCACTTGGACTATGTAGTTTACCTAGTAGGCACTTGGACTATGTAGGTTAACTAGCGGGCACTTGGACTGTCTAGGTAACCTAGAGGGCACTTGGACTATCTAGGTTAACGAACGGGCACTTGGACTATGTAAGTAACCTAGCTGGCACTTGGACTGTCTAGGTTACCTAGCGGGCATTTTGAGTATCTAGGTTAACGAACGGGCACTTGGATATGTAGGTTTCCTAGCGGGCACTTGGACTATGTAGTATCCCTATCAGGTACTTGGACTGTCTAGGTTAACTAGAGGGCAATTGGACTGTCTAGGTTACCTAGTGGGCACTTGGACTATGTAGTTTATCTAGCAGGCACTTGGACTATGTAGGTTAACTAGCGGGCACTTGGACTATCTAGTTTTACTAGCGGGCACTTGGACTATCTAGGTCAACTAGCGGGCCCTTGTACTATGTAGGTTAACTAGAGGGGACTTGGACTATCTAGGTTAAATAGCGGACCTTGGACTATGTAGGTTAACTAGCGGGCCCTTGGACTATGTAGGTTAACTAGCGGGCACTTGGACTATCTAGGTTTCCTAGCCAGCACTCGGACTATGTACATACCCTAGCGCGCACTTGGACTATCTAGGTTACCTAGCAGGCACTTGGACTATATACGTCCCCTAGAGGGCACTTGGACTATCTAGGTTAACTAACGGGCACTTGGACTATGTAGTTTCCCTAGCGGGCATTTGGATTATTTAGGTTACCTAATGGGCGCTTGGACTATATAGGTTACCTAGCGCGCATTAGGACTATGTAGGTTAACTAGAAGGCACTTGGACTATCAAGGTTACCTAGAGGGCCCTAGAACTATGTAGGTTACCAGCGGGCACTTGGACTATCTAGGTTAACGAACGTGCACGTGGACTATGTAGGTAACCTAGCGGGCACTTGGACTGTCTAGGTTACCTAGCGGGCACTTGGCCTATCTAGGTTAACGAACGGGCACTTGGACTATGTAGGTTAACTAGCGGACACTTCGACTATCTAGGTTAGCTAACGGGCAATTGGACTATTTGGTTACCTAGCAGGCACTTGGACTATGTAGGTTCCATAGCGGGCACTTTGACTATTTAGGTTACCTAGCAGGCTCTTTGACTATCTAGGTTAACTAACGGGCACTTGGACTATGTAGGTTGCCTAGCGAGCGCTTGGCCTATGTACGTCCACTAGCGGGCACTTGGACTATCTAGGTTAACTAGAGGGCCCTTGGACTATGTAGGTAAACTATCGGGCACTTGGATTATCTAGGTTAACTAGCGGGCACTTGGACGATCTAGGTTAACTAGCGGGCACTTGGACTATCTAGGTTAACTAGCGGGCACTGGACTATCTAGATTAACTAGCGGGCCCTTGGACTATCTATGTTTACTAGCGGGCACTTGGACTATTAGGTTAACTAGCGGGCACTTGGACTATGTAGTTTCCCTAGCCGGCATTTGGATTATTTAGGTTACCTACCGGGCACATGGACTATGTATGTTACCTAGCGGGCACTTGGACTATGTAGGTTAACTAGAAAGCAGTTGGACTATCAAGGTTACCTAGGGGGCCCTTGGACTATTTAGGTTACCAGCGGGCACGTGGACTATCTAGGTTAACGAACGGGCACTTGGAGTATGTAGGTAACCTAGCGGGCACTTGAACTGTCTAGGTTACCTAGCGGGCACTTGGCCTATCTAGGTTAACCAACGGGCACTTGGACTATGTAGGTTAACTGGCGGACACTTCGATTATCTTGGTTAGCTAAAGGGCAATTGGACTATCTAGGTTACCTAGCGGGCACTTGGACTATGTAGGTTCCCTAGCGGGTACTTGGACTATTTAGGTAACCTAGCAGGCACTTTGACTATCTAGGTTAACTAACGGGCACGTGGACTATGTAGGTTACCTAGCGAGCACTTGGACTATGTATGTTCCCAGCGGGCACTTGGACTATGTAGGTAACCTAATTGTCACTTGGACTGTCTAGGTTACCTAGCGGGGACTTGGACTATGTAGGTTAACTAGCGGGCACTTGGACTATGTAGGATCCCTATCGGACATATGGACTACTTAGGTTAACTAGCGGGCACTTGGACTATCTAGGTTAACTAGCGGGCACTTGGACTATCTAGGTTAACTAACGGACCTTAGACTATGTAGGTTAACTAGCGGGCCCTTGGACAATGTAGGTTAACTAGCGGGCACTTGGACTATCTAGGTTTCCTAGCAGGCACTCAGACTATGTTCATACCCTAGCGCGCACTTGGACTATCTAGGTTACCTAGGGGTCACTTGGACTATGTATGTCCCCTAGTGGGCACTTGGACTATCTAGGTTAACTAACGGGCACTAGGACTATCTAGTTTAACTAGTGTGCACTTGGACTATCTAGGTTATCTAGCAGGCACTTGGATTATGAAGGATCCCTAGCGGGCAATTGGATTATCTAGGTTACCTAGCGGGCACTTGGACTATGTAGGTTAACTAGCGGACACTTGCACGATCTAGGTTAACTAGCGGGCCCATGGAGTATGTAGGTTTACTAGCAGGCACTTGGACTATCTAGGTTAACTAGCGGGCACTTGGACTATGTAGTTTCCCTAGCGGGCATTTGGAGTATTTAGGTTACCAAGCGGGAACTTGGACTATGTAGGTTACCAAGAGGCACTTTGACTATCTAGGCTAACTAACGGGCACTTGGACTATGTAGGTTGCCTAGTGGGCACTTGGACTTTGTAGGTTCCCTAGCGGGCACTTGGATTATGTAGGTTCCCTATCGGGCACTTGGACTATGTAGGTTAACTAGCGGGCACTTGGACTGTCTAGGTAACCTAGCGGGCACTTGGACTATCTCGTTTAACGAACGGGCACTTGGACTATGTAGGTAACCTAGCGGGCTCTTGGACTGTCTAGGTTACCTAGCGGGCACTTTGACTATCTAGGTTAACGAATGGGCACTTTGACTATATAGGTTACCTAGCGGGCACTTGGACTATGTAGGATCCCTATCGGATATTTGTACTACTTAGGTTAACTAGCAGGCACTTTGACTATCTAGGTTAACTAGCGGGCACTTGGACTATCTAGGTCAACTACCGGACCTTGGACTATGTAGTTTAACTAGCGGGCACTTGGACTATCAAAGTTAACAAGTGAGCCCTTGGACTATGTAGGTTAACTAGCGGGCACTGGGACTATCTAGGTTAACTAGCGGACCTTGGACTATGTAGGTTACCTAGCGTGCCCTTGGACTATCTAGGTTAACTAGCGGGCACTTGGACTATCTAGGTTACCTAGCAGGCAATTGGATTATGAAGGATCCCTAGCGGGCACTTGGACAATCTAGGTTAACTAGCGGGCACTTGGACGATCTAGGTTAACTAGCGGGCACTTGGACTATCAAATTTAACAAGAGAGCCCTTGGACTATGTAGGTTAACTAGCGGACCCTTGTACTATTTAGGTTACCTAGCGGGCACTTGGACTATATAGGTTACCCAGCATACACTTGTACTATGTAGGTTACCTAGTGGGCACTTGGACTATCTAAGTTAACGAACGGGCACTTGGAATATTCAGGTAACCTATCGGGCACTTGCAGTGTCTAGGTTACCTAGCGGGCACTTGGTCTTCTAGGTTAACGAACGGGCACTTGGACTATGTAGGTTGCTTATTGGGCACTTGGACTATCTAGGTAACCTAACGGGCACTTTGAGTATCTAGGTTACATAGCGGGCACTTGGATTATGTAGGTTAACTAGCGGACACTTGCACGATCTAGGTTAACTAGCGGGCCCTGCACTATGTAGGTTAACTAGCGGGCCCATGGATTATGTAGGTTTATTAGCAGGCACTTGGACTATCTAGGTTAACTAGCGGGCACTTGGACTATGTAGTTTCCCTAGCGGGCATTTGGACTATTTAGGTTACTATCGGGAACTTGGACTATGTAGGTTACCTAGCGGGCACCTGGACTATCTAGGTTACCTAGCAGGCACTTTGACTATCTAGGTTAACTAACGGGCACGTGGACTATGTAGGTTGCCTAGCGGGCACTTGGACTATGTAGGTTAACTAGCGGGCACTTGGACTGTCTAGGTAACCTAGCGGGCACTTGGACTATCTAGGTTAACGAACGGGCAATTGGACTGTGTAGGTAACCTAGCGGGAAAATGGACTGTCTAGGTTACCTAGCGGGCACTTTGACTATCTATGTTAACGAATGGGCACTTGGACTATGTAGGTTACCTAGCGGGCACTTGGACTATGTAGCATCCCTATCGGACATTTGTACTACTTAGGTTAACTAGTGGGCACTTTGACTATCTAGGTCAACTAGCGGGCCTTTGTACTATGTAGGTTAACTAGCGGGCACTTAGACTATCTAGGTTAATTACCGGACCTTGGACTATGTAGGTTAACTAGCGGGCCCATAGACTATGTAGGTTAACTAGCGGGCACTTGGACTATCTAGGTTTCCTAGCAGGCACTCAAACTATGTACATACCCTAGCGCGCACTTGGACTATCTAGGTTACCTAGCGGGCACTTGGACTATGTATGTCCCCTAGTGGGAAATTGCACTATCTAGGTTAAAACGGGCACTAGGACTATCTTGGATAACTAGCGGCCACTTGGAGTATCTAGGTTACCTAGCGCGCACTTGGACAATCTAGCTTAACTAGCGGGCACTTGGACTATCAAAGTTTACAAGTGAGCCCTTGGACTATGTAGGTTAACTAGCGGGCCTTTGGACTATCTAGGTTACCTAGCGGGCACTTGAACTATATAGGTTACCTAGCGGGCACTTGGACTATGTAGGTTACCTAGTGGGCACTTGGACTATCTAAGTTAACGAACGGGCACTTGGAATATGCAGGTAACCTAGCGGGCACTTGGACTGTCTAGGTTACCTAGCGGGCACTTGGACTTCTAGGTTAACGAACGGGCACTTGGACTATATAGTTTGCTTATTGGGCACTTGGACTATATAGGTTAGGTAACGGGCACTTGGACTATCTAGGTTACCTAGCTGGAACTTGGACAATGTAAGTTACCTAGCGGGCAGTTGGACTATCTAGGTTACATAGCGGGCACTTGGACTATGTAGGTTAACTAGCGAGCACTTGGACTCTAGGTTACCTAGCTGGCACTTGGACTATCTAGGTTACCTAGTGGGCCCTTGGACTACGTAGGTTTCCTAGCGGGTACTTGGACTATCTAGGTTAACGAACGGGCACTTTGATTATGTAGGTAACCTAGTGGGAACTTGGACAGTCTAGGTTACCTAGCCGGCACTTGGACTATCTAGGTTAACGAACGGGCACTTGGACTATGTAGGTAACCTAGCGGACACTTGGACAGTCTAGGTTACCTAGCGGTCAATTGGACTATCTAGGTTAACGAATGGGCACTTGGACTATCTAGGTTACCTAGCGGGCACTTGGACTATGTAAGTTACCTAGCGGGCACTTGGATTATCTAGGTTACCTAGCGGGCCCTTGGACTATGTAGGTTAACTAGCAGGCACTTGGACTATCTAGGTTACCGAACGGGCATTTGGACTATGTAGGGAACCTAGCATGAACTTGGACAGTCTAGGTTACCTAGCGGGCACTTGGACTTCTAGGTTAACGAACGGGCACTTGGACTATGTATGTTGCATAGCGGGCAATTGCACTATCTAGGTTAGGTAACGGGCATTGCACTATCTAGGTTACCTAGCGCGAACTTGGACTATGTAGGTTACTTAGCGGGCACTTGGACTATCTAGGTTAACGAACGTGCACTTGAACTATGTAGGTAACCTAGTGGACAATTGGACAGTCTAGGTTACGTAGCGGGCACTTGGACTATCTAGGTTAACGAAATGGCACTTGGACTATGTAGGTTACCTAGCGGGCACTTGGATTATCTAGGTTAGCTAACAGGAACTTGGAATATCTAGGTTACCTAGCGGGCACTTGGATTATGTAGGTTACCTTGCGGGCACTTTTACTATCTAGGTTACCTAATGGGAACTTAGACTACGTAGGTTAACTAGCGGACACTTGGACGATCTAGGTTAACTAGAGGGCACTTGGAATATCTAGGTTAACTAGCGGGCCCTTGGACTATGTAGGTTAAATAGCGGGAACTTTGACTATCTAGGTTAACTAGAGGGTTCTTGGACTTTGTAGGTTAACTAACGGGCACTTGGACTATCTAGGTTAACTAGCTGACCTTGGACTATGTAGGTTGCCTAGCGGGCACTTTGACTATGTAGGTTCCCTAGCGGGCACATGGACTATCTAGGTTCCCTAACGGGCACTTGTAATATATAGGTTCCCTATCGGGCAATTGGACTATGTAGATTCTTCCGCGGGCACTTGGACTATGTAGGTTCCCTATTGGGCATTGGACTATGTAAGTTAACTAGCAGGTCCTTGGACTATCTAGGTTACCTAGCGGGCACTTGGACTATGTAGGTTAACTAGCAGACCCTTGGACAATCTAGGTTACCTAGCGGGCACTTGAACTATGTACATACCCTAGAGGGCACTTGGACTATCTAGGTTACCTAGCAGGCACTTGGACTATGTACGTCCCCTAGCGGGCACTTGGACTATCTAGGTAAACTAGAGGGCCCTTGGACTATGTAGGTTAACTAACGGGCACTTGGATTATCTAGGTTAACTAGCGGGCACTTGGATTATCTAGATTAACTAGAGGGCACTTGGACTATCTAGGTTAACTAGCGGGCACTTGGACTATCTAGATTTACTAGCGGGCACTTGGACTATGTAGTTTCCCTAGCGGGCATTTGGATTACTTAGGTTACCTAGTGGGCACTTGGACTATGTAGGTTACCTAGCGGGCACTTGGACTATGTAGGTTAACTAGAAGGCACTTGGACTATCAAGGTTACCTAGTGGGCCCTTGGACTATGTAGGTTACCAGCGGGCAATTGGACTATATAAGTTAACGAACGTGCACTTGGACTATTTAGGTAACCT
Source organism: Tenrec ecaudatus (assembly GCF_050624435.1). Classification (NCBI taxonomy): domain Eukaryota; kingdom Metazoa; phylum Chordata; class Mammalia; order Afrosoricida; family Tenrecidae; genus Tenrec; species Tenrec ecaudatus. The sequence continues at coordinate 1,660,171 of NW_027457620.1, forward strand.
AGTGGGCACTTGGACAGTCTAGGTTACCTAGCGGGCACATGGCCCATCTAGGTTAACGAACGGGCACTTGGATTATGTAGGTTAACTATCGGACACTTCGACTATCTAGGTTAGCTAACGGGCAATTGGACCATCTATGTTACCTAGCGGACACTTGGAGTATGTAGGATCCCTAGCGGGCACTTGGACTATTTAGGTTACCTAGCAGGCACTTTGACTATCTAGGTTAACTAATGGGCACTTGGACTATGTAGGTTCCAGAGCGGGCACTTGGACTATCTAGGTTCCCTAGCGGGCAATGGTACTATGTAGGTTAACTAGCGGACACTTGGACGATCTAGGTTAACTAACGGGCACTTGGACTATGTAGGTTCCCTAGCGGGCACTTGGATTTTGAAGGTTCCCTATAGGGTACTTGGACTGTCTAGGTTAACTATCAGGCAATTGGACTGTCTAGGTTACCTAGTGGGCACTTGGAGTATGTAGTTTACCTAGCAGGCACTTGGACTATGTAGGTTAACTAGCGGGCACTTGGACTATTAGGGTCCCTAGCGGGCATTTGGATTATATAGGTTACCTAGCGGGCACTTGGACTATGTAGGTTACCTTGCGGGCACTTGTACTCTCTAGGTTACCTAAAGGGAACTTGGACTATTTAGGTTAACTAGCGGACACTTGGACGATCTAGGTTAACTAGCGGGCACTTAGAATATCTAGGTTAACTAGCGGGCCCTTGGACTATGTAGGTTAACTAGAGGGAACTTGGACTATCTAGGTTAAGTATCGGGTTCTTGGACTATGTAGGTTAACTAGCGGGCACTTGGACTATCTAGGTTAACTAGCTGTCCTTGGACTATGTAGGTTAACTAGCGGGCACTTGGACTATCTAGGTTAACTAGCGGGCACTTGCACAATGCAGGTTCCCTATGGGCACTTGGACTATCTAGGTTCCCTAACGGGCACTTGGAATATATAGGTTCCCTATCGGGCACTTGGACTATGTAGGTTCCTCAGCGGGCACTTGGACTATTTAGGTAACCTAGCAGGCACTTTGACTATCTAGGTTAACTAACGGGCACTTGGACTATGTAGGTTCCCTAGCGGGCACTTGGATTTTGAAGGTTCCCTATAGGGTACTTGGACTGTCTAGGTTAACTATCGGGCAATTGGACTGTCTAGGTTACCTAGTGGGCACTTGGAGTATGTAGTTTACCTAGCAGGCACTTGGACTATGTAGGTTAACTAGCGGGCACTTGGACTATTAGGGTCCCTAGCGGGCATTTGGATTATATAGGTTACCTAGCGGGCACTTGGACTATGTAGGTTACCTTGCGGGCACTTGTACTCTCTAGGTTACCTAAAGGGATCTTGGACTATGTAGGTTAACTAGTGGACACTTGGACGATCTAGGTTAACTAGCGGGCACTTAGAATATCTAGGTTAACTAGCGGGCCCTTGGACTATGTAGGTTAACTAGAGGGAACTTGGACTACTAGGTTAAGTAGCGGGTTCTTGGACTATGTAGGTTAACTAGCGGGCACTTGGACTATCTAGGTTAACTAGCTGACCTTCAACTATGTAGGTTAACTAGCGGGCACTTGGACTATCTAGGTTAACTAGCGGGCACTTGCACAATGCAGGTTCCCTAGCGGGCACTTTGACTATGTAGGTTCCCTAGCGGGCACTTGGACTATATAGGTTCCCTATGGGCACTTGGACTATGTAGGTTCCTCAGCGGGCATTGGACTATGTAGGTTAACTAGCAGGACCTTAGACTATCTAGGTTACCTAGCGGGCACTTGGACTATGTAGCTTAACTAGCGGACACTTGGACAATCTAGGTTACCTAGTGGGCACTTGGACTATGTACATACCCTAGCGGACACTTGGACTATCTAGGTTACCTAGCGGGCACTTGGACTATGTACATACCCTAGCGGGCACTTGAACTATCAAGGTTACCTAGCGGGCCCTTGGACTATGTAGGTTACCAGCGGGCACTTGGACTATCTAGGTTAACGAACGTGCACTTGGACTATGTAGGTAACATAGCGGGCACTTGGACTGTCTAGGTTACCTAGCGGGCACTTGGCCTATCTAGGTTAACGAACGGACACTTGGACTATGTAGGTTAACTAGCGGACACTTCGACTATCTAGGTTAGCTAACGGGCAATTGGACTATTTGATTACCTAGCAGGCACTTGGACTATGTAGTTTCCATAGCGGGCACTTTGACTATTTAGGTTACCTAGCAGGCTCTTTGACTATCTAGGTTAACTAACGGGCACTTGGACTATGTAGGTTGCCTAGCGAGCGCTTGGACTATGAAGGTTCCCTAGCGGGCACTTGGACTGTGTAGGTTCCCTATCAGGTACTTGGACTGTCTAGGTTAACTAGAGGGCAATTGGACTGTCTAGGTTACCTAGTGGGCACTTGGACTATGTAGTTTACCTAGCAGGCAATTGGACTATGTAGGTTAACTAGCGGGCACTTGGACTGTCTAGGTAACCTAGAGGGCACTTGGACTATCTAGGTTAACGAACGGGCACTTGGACTATGTAAGTAACCTAGCTGGCACTTGGACTGTCTAGGTTACCTAGCGGGCATTTTGAGTATCTAGGTTAACGAACGGGCACTTGGATATGTAGGTTTCCTAGCGGGCACTTGGACTATGTAGTATCCCTATCGGGTACTTGGACTGTCTAGGTTAACTAGAGGGCAATTGGACTGTCTAGGTTACCTAGTGGGCACTTGGACTATGTAGTTTATCTAGCAGGCACTTGGACTATGTAGGTTAACTAGCGGGCACTTGGACTATCTAGGTTTACTAGCGGGCACTTGGACTATCTAGGTCAACTAGCGGGCCCTTGTACTATGTAGGTTAACTAGAGGGGACTTGGACTATCTAGGTTAAATAGCGGACCTTGGACTATGTAGGTTAACAAGCGGGCCCTTGGACTATGTAGGTTAACTAGCGGGCACTTGGACTATCTAGGTTTCCTAGCCAGCACTCGGACTATGTACATACCCTAGCGCGCACTTGGACTATCTAGGTTACCTAGCAGGCACTTGGACTATATACGTCCCCTAGAGGGCACTTGGACTATCTAGGTTAACTAACGGGCACTTGGACTATGTAGTTTCCCTAGCGGGCATTTGGATTATTTAGGTTACCTAATGGGCACTTGGACTATATAGGTTACCTAGCGCGCACTAGGACTATGAAGGTTAACTAGAAGGCACTTGGACTATCAAGGTTACCTAGAGGGCCCTAGAACTATGTAGGTTACCAGCGGGCACTTGGACTATCTAGGTTAACGAACGTGCACGTGGACTATGTAGGTAACATAGCGGGCACTTGGACTGTCTAGGTTACCTAGCGGGCACTTGGCCTATCTAGGTTAACGAACGGGCACTTGGACTATGTAGGTTAACTAGCGGACACTTCGACTATCTAGGTTAGCTAACGGGCAATTGGACTATTTGGTTACCTAGCAGGCACTTGGACTATGTAGGTTCCATAGCGGGCACTTTGACTATTTAGGTTACCTAGCAGGCTCTTTGACTATCTAGGTTAACTAACGGGCACTTGGACTATGTAGGTTGCCTAGCGAGCGCTTGGCCTATGTACGTCCACTAGCGGGCACTTGGACTATCTAGGTTAACTAGAGGGCCCTTGGACTATGTAGGTAAACTATCGGGCACTTGGATTATCTAGGTTAACTAGCGGGCACTTGGACGATCTAGGTTAACTAGCGGGCACTTGGACTATCTAGGTTAACTAGCGGGCACTGGACTATCTAGATTAACTAGCGGGCCCTTGGACTATCTATGTTTACTAGCCGGCACTTGGACTATGTAGTTTCCCTAGCCGGCATTTGGATTATTTAGGTTACCTACTGGGCACATGGACTATGTATGTTACCTAGCGGGCACTTGGACTATGTAGGTTAACTAGAAAGCAGTTGGACTATCAAGGTTACCTAGGGGGCCCTTGGACTATTTAGGTTACCAGCGGGCACGTGGACTATCTAGGTTAACGAATGGGCACTTGGAGTATGTAGGTAACCTAGCGGACACTTGAACTGTCTAGGTTACCTAGCGGGCACTTGGCCTATCTAGGTTAACCAACGGGCACTTGGACTATGTAGGTTAACTGGCGGACACTTCGACTATCTAGGTTAGCTAAAGGGCAATTGGACTATCTAGGTTACCTAGCGGGCACTTGGACTATGTAGGTTCCCTAGCGGGTACTTGGACTATTTAGGTAACCTAGCAGGCACTTTGACTATCTAGGTTAACTAACGGGCACGTGGACTATGTAGGTTACCTAGCGAGCACTTGGACTATGTATGTTCCCAGCGGGCACTTGGACTATGTAGGTTCCCTATCGGGTACTTGGACTGTCTAAGTTAACTAGCGGGCAATTGGACTGTCTAGGTTACCTAGTGGGCACTTGGAGTATGTAGTTTACCTAGCAGGCACATGGACTATGTAGGTTAACTAGCGGGCACTTGGACAATCGAGGTTACCTAGAGGGCACATGGACTATGTACGTTCCCTAGAGGGCACTTGGGCTATCTACGTTTCCTAGCGGGCACTTGGACTATGTAGGTTAACGAACGGGCACTTGGACTATGTAGGTAACATAATGGTCACTTGGACTGTCTAGGTTACCTAGCGGGGACTTGGACTATGTAGGTTAACTAGCGGGCACTTGGACTATGTAGGATCCCTATCGGACATTTGTACCACTTAGGTTAATTAGCGGGCACTTTGACTATCTAGGTTAACTAGCGGGAACTTGGACTATCTAGGTCAAATAGCGGGCCCTTGTACTATGTAGGTTAGCTAGCGGGCACTTGGACTATGTAGGTTAACTAGCGGACCTTGGACTATGTAGGTTAACTAGCGGGCACTTGGACTATATACGTCCCCTAGTGGGCACTTGGACTATCTAGGTTAACTAACGGGCACTAGGACTATCTAGGTTAACTAGCGGGCACTTGGACTATCTAGGATACCTAGCGGGTACGTGGACTATGAAGGTTAACTTGCGGACACTTGCACGATCTAGGTTAACTACGTGCCCTTGCACTATGTAGGTTAACTAGCGGGTCCATGGATTATGTAGGTTTACTAGCAGGCACTTGGACTATCTAGGTTAACTAGAGGGCACTTGGACTATGTAGTTTCCCTAGCGGGCATTTGGACTATTTAGGTTACCAAGCGGGAACTTGGACTATGTAGGTTACCTAGCGGGCACTTGGAATATCTAATTTAACTAGCAAGCACTTTGACTATCTAGGTTAACGAACGGGCACTTGGACTATGTAGGTTGCCTAGTGGGCACATGGATTATGTAGGTTCCCTAGCGGGCACTTGGACTATGTCGGTTAACTAGCAGGCACTTGGACTGTCTAGGTAACCTAGCGGGCACTTGGACTATCTAGGTTAACGAACGGGCACTTGGACTATGTAGGTAACCTAGCGGACACTTGGACAGTCTAGGTTACCTAGCGGTCAATTGGACTATCTAGGTTAACGAATGGGCACTTGGACTATCTAGGTTACCTAGCGGGCACTTGGACTATGTAAGTTACCTAGCGGGCACTTGGATTATCTAGGTTACCTAGCGGGCCCTTGGACTATGTAGGTTAACTAGCAGGCACTTGGACTATCTAGGTTACCGAACGGGCATTTGGACTATGTAGGGAACCTAGCATGAACTTGGACAGTCTAGGTTACCTAGCGGGCACTTGGACTTCTAGGTTAACGAACGGGCACTTGGACTATATATGTTGCATAGCGGGCAATTGCACTATCTAGGTTAGGTAACGGGCATTGCACTATCTAGGTTACCTAGCGCGAACTTGGACTATGTAGGTTACTTAGCGGGCACTTGGACTATCTAGGTTAACGAACGTGCACTTGAACTATGTAGGTAACCTAGTGGACAATTGGACAGTCTAGGTTACGTAGCGGGCACTTGGACTATCTAGGTTAACGAAATGGCACTTGGACTATGTAGGTTACCTAGCGGGCACTTGGATTATGTAGGTTACCTTGCGGGCACTTTTACTATCTAGGTTACCTAACGGGAACTTAGACTACGTAGGTTAACTAGCGGACACTTGGACGATCTAGGTTAACTAGAGGGCACTTGGAATATCTAGGTTAACTAGCGGGCCCTTGGACTATGTAGGTTAAATAGCGGGAACTTTGACTATCTAGGTTAACTAGAGGGTTCTTGGACTTTGTAGGTTAACTAACGGGCACTTGGACTATCTAGGTTAACTAGCTGACCTTGGACTATGTAGGTTGCCTAGCGGGCACTTTGACTATGTAGGTTCCCTAGCGGGCACTTGGACTATCTAGGTTCCCTAACGGGCACTTGTAATATATAGGTTCCCTATCGGGCAATTGGACTATGTAGATTCTTCCGCGGGCACTTGGACTATGTAGGTTCCCTATTGGGCATTGGACTATGTAAGTTAACTAGCAGGTCCTTGGACTATCTAGGTTACCTAGCGGGCACTTGGACTATGTAGGTTAACTAGCAGACCCTTGGACAATCTAGGTTACCTAGCGGGCACTTGAACTATGTACATACCCTAGAGGGCACTTGGACTATCTAGGTTACCTAGCAGGCACTTGGACTATGTACGTCCCCTAGCGGGCACTTGGACTATCTAGGTAAACTAGAGGGCCCTTGGACTATGTAGGTTAACTAACGGGCACTTGGATTATCTAGGTTAACTAGCGGGCACTTGGATTATCTAGATTAACTAGAGGGCACTTGGACTATCTAGGTTAACTAGCGGGCACTTGGACTATCTAGATTTACTAGCGGGCACTTGGACTATGTAGTTTCCCTAGCGGGCATTTGGATTACTTAGGTTACCTAGTGGGCACTTGGACTATGTAGGTTACCTAGCTGGCACTTGGACTATGTAGGTTAACTAGAAGGCACTTGGACTATCAAGGTTACCTAGCGGGCCCTTGGACTATGTAGGTTACCAGCGGGCACTTGGACTATATAAGTTAACGAACGTGCACTTGGACTATTTAGGTAACCTAGTGGGCACTTGGACAGTCTAGGTTACCTAGCGGGCACATGGCCCATCTAGGTTAACGAACGGGCACTTGGATTATGTAGGTTAACTATCGGACACTTCGACTATCTAGGTTAGCTAACGGGCAATTGGACTATCTATGTTACCTAGCGGACACTTGGACTATGTAGGATCCCTAGCGGACACTTGGACTATTTAGGTTACCTAGCAGGCACTTTGACTATCTAGGTTAACTAACGGGCACTTGGACTATGTAGGTTCCCTAGCGGGCACTTGGATTTTGAAGGTTCCCTATAGGGTACTTGGACTGTCTAGGTTAACTATCAGGCAATTGGACTGTCTAGGTTACCTAGTGGGCACTTGGAGTATGTAGTTTACCTAGCAGGCACTTGGACTATGTAGGTTAACTAGCGGGCACTTGGACTATTAGGGTCCCTAGCGGGCATTTGGATTATATAGGTTACCTAGCGGGCACTTGGACTATGTAGGTTACCTTGCGGGCACTTGTACTCTCTAGGTTACCTAAAGGGAACTTGGACTATTTAGGTTAACTAGCGGACACTTGGACGATCTAGGTTAACTAGCGGGCACTTAGAATATCTAGGTTAACTAGCGGGCCCTTGGACTATGTAGGTTAACTAGAGGGAACTTGGACTATCTAGGGTAAGTAGCGGGTTCTTGGACTATGTAGGTTAACTAGCGGGCACTTGGACTATCTAGGTTAACTAGCTGACCTTGGACTATGTAGGTTAACTAGCGGGCACTTGGACTATCTAGGTTAACTAGCGGGCACTTGCACAATGCAGGTTCCCTATGGGCACTTGGACTATCTAGGTTCCCTAACGGGCACTTGGAATATATAGGTTCCCTATCGGGCACTTGGACTATGTAGGTTCCTCAGCGGGCAGTTGGACTATTTAGGTAACCTAGCAGGCACTTTGACTATCTAGGTTAACTAACGGGCACTTGGACTATGTAGGTTCCCTAGCGGGCACTTGGATTTTGAAGGTTCCCTATAGGGTACTTGGACTGTCTAGGTAAACTATCGGGCAATTGGACTGTCTAGGTTACCTAGTGGGCACTTGGAGTATGTAGTTTACCTAGCAGGCACTTGGACTATGTAGGTTTCCTAGCGGGCACTTGGACTATGTAGTATCCCTATCGGGTACTTGGACTTTCTATGTTAATTAGAGGGCAATTGGACTGTCTAGGTTACCTAGTGGGCACTTGGACTATGTAGTTTATCTAGCAGGCACTTGGACTATGTAGGTTAACTAGCGGGCACTTGGACTATCTAGGTTTACTAGCGGGCACTTGGACTATCTAGGTCAACTAGCAGGCCCTTGTACTATGTAGGTTAACTAGAGGGGACTTGGACTATCTAGGTTAAATAGCGGACCTTGGACTATGTAGGTTAACTAGCGGGCCCTTGGACTATGTAGGTTAACTAGCGGGCACATGGACTATCTAGGTTTCCTAGCCAGCACTCGGACTATGTACATACCCTAGCGCGCACTTGGACTATCTAGGTTACCTAGCAGGCACTTGTACTATATACGTCCCCTAGAGGGCACTTGGACTATCTAGGTTAACTAACGGGCACTTGGACTATGTAGTTTCCCTAGCGGGCATTTGGATTATTTAGGTTACCTATTGGGCACTTGGACTATATAGGTTACCTAGCGCGCACTAGGACTATGAAGGTTAACTAGAAGGCACTTGGACTATCAAGGTTACCTGGAGGGCCCTAGAACTATGTAGGTTACCAGCGGGCACTTGGACTATCTAGGTTAACGAACGTGCACGTGGACTATGTAGGTAACCTATCGGGCACTTGGACTGTCTAGGTTACCTAGCGGGCATTTTGAGTATCTAGGTTAACGAACGGGCACTTGGATATGTAGGTTTCCTAGCGGGCACTTGGACTATGTAGTATCCCTATCGGGTACTTGGACTGTCTAGGTTAACTAGAGGGCAATTGGACTGTCTAGGTTACCTAGTGGGCACTTGGACTATGTAGTTTATCTAGCAGGCACTTGGACTATGTAGGTTAACTAGCGGGCACTTGGACTATCTAGGTTTACTAGCGGGCACTTGGACTATCTAGGTCAACTAGCGGGCCCTTGTACTATGTAGGTTAACTAGAGGGGACTTGGACTATCTAGGTTAAATAGCGGACCTTGGACTATGTAGGTTAACTAGCGGGCCCTTGGACTATATAGGTTAACTAGCGGGCACTTGGACTATCTAGGTTTCCTAGCCAGCACTCGGACTATGTACATACCCTAGCGCGCACTTGGACTATCTAGGTTACCTAGCAGGCACTTGGACTATTTACGTCCCCTAGAGGGCACTTGGACTATCTAGGTTAACTAACGGGCACTTGGACTATGTAGTTTCCCTAGCGGGCATTTGGATTATTTAGGTTACCTAATGGGCACTTGGACTATATAGGTTACCTAGCGCGCACTAGGACTATGAAGGTTAACTAGAAGGCACTTGGACTATCAAGGTTACCTAGAGGGCCCTAGAACTATGTAGGTTACCAGCGGGCACTTGGACTATCTAGGTTAACGAACGTGCACGTGGACTATGTAGGTAACCTAGCGGGCACTTGGACTGTCTAGGTTACCTAGCGGGCACTTGGCCTATCTAGGTTAACGAACGGGCACTTGGACTATGTAGGTTAACTAGCGGACACTTCGACTATCTAGGTTAGCTAACGGGCAATTGGACTATTTGGTTACCTAGCAGGCACTTGGACTATGTAGGTTCCATAGCGGGCACTTTGACTATTTAGGTTACCTAGCAGGCTCTTTGACTATCTAGGTTAACTAACGGGCACTTGGACTATGTAGGTTGCCTAGCGAGCGCTTGGCCTATGTACATCCACTAGCGGGCACTTGGACTATCTAGGTTAACTAGAGGGCCCTTGGACTATGTAGGTAAACTATCGGGCACTTGGATTATCTAGGTTAACTAGCGGGCACTTGGACGATCTAGGTTAACTAGCGGGCACTTGGACTATCTAGGTTAACTAGCGGGCACTGGACTATCTAGATTAACTAGCGGGCCCTTGGACTATCTATGTTAACTAGCGGGCACTTGGACTATGTAGTTTCCCTAGCCGGCATTTGGATTATTTAGGTTACCTACTGGGCACATGGACTATGTATGTTACCTATCGGGCACTTGGACTATGTAGGTTAACTAGAAAGCAGTTGGACTATCAAGGTTACCTAGGGGGCCCTTGGACTATTTAGGTTACCAGCGGGCACGTGGACTATCTAGGTTAACGAATGGGCACTTGGAGTATGTAGGTAACCTAGCGGACACTTGAACTGTCTAGGTTACCTAGCGGGCACTTGGCCTATCTAGGTTAACCAACGGGCACTTGGACTATGTAGGTTAACTGGCGGACACTTCGACTATCTAGGTTAGCTAAAGGGCAATTGGACTATCTAGGTTACCTAGCGGGCACTTGGACTATGTAGGTTCCCTAGCGGGTACTTGGACTATTTAGGTAACCTAGCAGGCACTTTGACTATCTAGGTTAACTAACGGGCACGTGGACTATGTAGGTTACCTAGCGAGCACTTGGACTATGTATGTTCCCAGCGGGCACTTGGACTATGTAGGTTCCCTATCGGGTACTTGGACTGTCTAAGTTAACTAGCGGGCAATTGGACTGTCTAGGTTACCTAGTGGGCACTTGGAGTATGTAGTTTACCTAGCAGGCACATGGACTATGTAGGTTAACTAGCGGGCACTTGGACAATCGAGGTTACCTAGAGGGCACATGGACTATGTACGTTCCCTAGAGGGCACTTGGGCTATCTACGTTTCCTAGCGGGCACTTGGACTATGTAGGTTAACGAACGGGCACTTGGACTATGTAGGTAACATAATGGTCACTTGGACTGTCTAGGTTACCTAGCGGGGACTTGGACTATGTAGGTTAACTAGCGGGCACTTGGACTATGTAGGATCCCTATCGGACATTTGTACCACTTAGGTTAATTAGCGGGCACTTTGACTATCTAGGTTAACTAGCGGGAACTTGGACTATCTAGGTCAAATAGCGGGCCCTTGTACTATGTAGGTTAGCTAGCGGGCACTTGGACTATGTAGGTTAACTAGCGGACCTTGGACTATGTAGGTTAACTAGCGGGCACTTGGACTATATACGTCCCCTAGTGGGCACTTGGACTATCTAGGTTAACTAACGGGCACTAGGACTATCTAGGTTAACTAGCGGGCACTTGGACTATCTAGGATACCTAGCGGGTACGTGGACTATGAAGGTTAACTTGCGGACACTTGCACGATCTAGGTTAACTACGTGCCCTTGCACTATGTAGGTTAACTAGCGGGTCCATGGATTATGTAGGTTTACTAGCAGGCACTTGGACTATCTAGGTTAACTAGAGGGCACTTGGACTATGTAGTTTCCCTAGCGGGCATTTGGACTATTTAGGTTACCAAGCGGGAACTTGGACTATGTAGGTTACCTAGCGGGCACTTGGAATATCTAATTTAACTAGCAAGCACTTTGACTATCTAGGTTAACGAACGGGCACTTGGACTATGTAGGTTGCCTAGTGGGCACATGGATTATGTAGGTTCCCTAGCGGGCACTTGGATTATGTAGGTTCCCTATCAGGCACTTGGACTATGTCGGTTAACTAGCAGGCACTTGGACTGTCTAGGTAACCTAGCGGGCAGTTGGACTATCTAGGATAACGAACGGGCACTTGGACTATGTAGGTAACCTAGCGGACACTTGGACAGTCTAGGTTACCTAGCGGTCAATTGGACTATCTATGTTAACGAATGGGCACTTGGACTATCTAGGTTACCTAGCGGGCACTTGGACTATGTAAGTTACCTAGCGGGCACTTGGACTATCTAGGTTACCTAGCGGGCCCTTGGACTATGTAGGTTAACTAGCAGGCACTTGGACTATCTAGGTTACAGAACGGGCATTTGGACTATGTAGGTAACCTAGCATGAACTTGGACAGTCTAGGTTACCTAGCGGGCACTTGGACTTCTAGGTTAACGAACGGGCACTTGGACTATGTATGTTGCATAGCGGGCAATTGGACTATCTAGGTTAGGTAACGGGCATTGGACAATCTAGGTTACCTAGCGGGAACTTGGACTATGTAGGTTACCTAGCGGGCCCTTGGATAATGTAGGTTAACTAGCAGGCACTTGGACTATCTAGGTTAAGGAACGTGCACTTGGACTATGTAGGAAACCTAGTGGACAATTGGACAGTCTAGGTTACCTAGCGGGCACTTGGACTATCTAGGTTAACGAAATGGCACTTGGACTATGTAGGTTACCTTGCGCGCACTTGTACTATCTAGGTTACCTAACGGGAACTTAGATTATGTAGGTTCACTAGCGGGCCCTTGGTCTATCTAGGTTTACTAGCGGGCACTTGGACTATCTAGGTTAACTAGCGGGCACTGGGACTATGTAGTTTCCCTAGCGGGAATTTGGATTATTTAGGTTACCTAGTGGGCACTTGGACTATGTAGGTTACCTAGCGGGCACTTGGACTATGTAGGTTAACTAGAAGGCACTTGGACTATCAAGGTTACCTAGCGGGCCCTTGAACTATGTAGGTTAGCGGCGGGCACTTGGACTATGCAGGTAACCTAATGATCACTTGGACTGTCTAGGTTACCTAGCGGGGACTTGGACTATGTAGGTTAACTAGCGGGCACTTGGACTATGTAGGATCCCTATCGGACATTTGTACTACTTAGGTTAACTAGCGGGCATTTTGACTATCTAGGTTAGCTAGCGGGTACTTGGACTATCTAGGTCAACTAGCGGGCCCTTGTACAATGTAGCTTAACTAGCGGGCACTTGGGCTATCTACGTTACCTAGCGGGCACTTGGAATATGTAGGTTAACGAACGGGCACTTGGACTATGTAGGTAACCTAATTGTCACTTGGACTGTCTAGGTTACCTAGCGGGGACTTGGACTATGTAGGTTAACTAGCGGGCACTTAGACTATGTAGGATCCCTATCGGACATTTGGACTACTTAGGTTAACTAGCGTCCAATTTGACTATCTAGGTTAACTAGCGGGCACTTGGACTATCTAGGTTAACTAACGGACCTTAGACTATGTAGGTTACCTAGCGGGCCCTTGGACAATGTAGGTTAACTAGCGGGCACTTGGACTATCTAGGTTTCCTAGCAGGCACTCAGACTATGTACATACCCTAGCGGGCACATGGATTATATAGGTTACCTAGCGGGCACTTGGACTATGTAGGTTACCTAGTGGGCACTTGGACTATCTAGGTTAACTAACGGGCTGTTGTACTATCTAGGTTACCTAGCGGGCACTTGGACTATCTAGGTTAACGAATCGGCACTTGGAATATGCAGGTAACCTATTGGGCACTTGGACTGTCTAGGTTACCTAGCGGGCACTTGGACTTCTAGGTTAACGAATGGGCACTTGGACTATGTAGGTTGCTTAGCGGGCACTTGGACTATCTAGGTTAGGTAACGGGCACTTGGACTATCTGGGTTACCTATCTGGAACTTTGACAATGTAAGTTACCTAGCGGGCACTTGGACTATCTAGGTTACCTAGCGGGCACTTTGACTATCTAGGTTAACGAACGGGCACTTGGCCTATCTAGGTCAACTAGCAGGCCCTTGTACTATGTAGGTTAACTAGCGGGCACTTGGATTATCTGGGTTAACTAGCAGACCTTGGACTATGTAGGTTAACTAGCGGGCACTTGGACTATGTAGGTTAACTAGCGGGCACTTGAACTATCTAGGTTTCCTAGCTGGCACTTGGACTATGTACGTACCCTAGTGCGCACTTGGACTATCTAGGTTAACTAACGGGCACTAGGACTATCTAGGTTAACTAGCGGGCACTTGGACTATCTAGGTTACCTAGCAGGCACTTGGATTATGAAGGATCCCTAGCGGGCACTTGGACTATCTAGGTTACCTAGCGGGCACTTTGACTATCTAGGTTAACGAACGGGCACTTGGCCTATCTAGGTCAACTAGCAGGCCCTTGTACTATGTAGGTTAACTAGCGGGCACTTGGATTATCTAGATTAACTAGCGGACCTTGGACTATGTAGGTTAACTAGCGGGCACTTGGACTATGTAGGTTAACTAGCGGGCACTTGAACTATCTAGGTTTCCTAGCTGGCACTTGGACTATGTACGTACCCTAGTGCGCACTTGGACTATCTAGGTTAACTAACGGGCACTAGGACAATCTAGGTTAACTAGCGGGCACTTGGACTATCTAGGTTACCTAGCAGGCACTTGGATTATGAAGGATCCCTAGCGGGCACTTGGACTATCTAGGTTACCTAGTGGCACTTGGACTATGTAGGTTAACTAGCGGACACTTGCACGATCTAGGTTAACTAGCGGGACCTTGCACTTTGTAGGTTAACTAGCGGGCCCATGTATTATGTAGGTTTACTAGCAGGCACTTGGACTATGTAGTTTCCCTAGCGGGCATTTGGACTATTTAGGTTACCAAGCGGGCACTTTGACTATGTAAGCTAACTAGGGGTCCCTTGGACGATCTAGGTTACCTAGCGGGTACTTGAACTATCTAGGTTAACTAGCGGACACTTGCACTATCTAGGTTACCTAGCAGGCACTTGGACTATGTACGTTCCCTAGCGGGCACTTGGAATATCTATGTTAACTAGCGGGCACTTGGTATATGTAGGTAAACTAGCGGACACTTGCACTATGTAGGTTACCCAGCAGGCACTTGGACTATCTAGGTTAACTAGCGTGCACTTGGACTATGTAGGTTCCTTATCGGGCACTTGGACTATGTAGGTTCACAAGCGTGCCTTGGACTATCTAGGTTACGTAGAGGGCACTTGGTATGTAGGTTAACTAGCGGGCACTTGGACTATGTAGGTTAACTAGAGGACACTTGGGCTATCTAAGTTAACTAGCGGGCCCTTGGACTATTTAGGTTACCTAGCGGGCACTTGGACTATATAGGTTACCTAGCGGGCACTTGGACTATGTAGGTTAACTAACAGGCACTTGGATTATGTAGGTTCCCTATCGGGCACTTGGACTATGTTGGTTTACTAGCGGGCACTTGGACTGTCTAGGTTACCAAGCGGGTACTTGGATTATCTAGGTTAACGAATGGGCACTTGGACTATGTAGGTTACCTTGCCGCCACTTGGACTATCTAGGTTAGCTAACAGGCACATGGAGTATCTAGGTTCCCTAGCGGGCACGTGTACTATCTAGGTTACCTAGCTGGCACTTGGACTATGTAGGTCAACTAGCGGGCCCTTGGACTATCTAGGTTAGCTAACGGGCACTTAGATTATGGAGGTTAACTAGCGGACACTTGCACTATGTAGGTTAACTAGCGGGCGCATGGACTATGTAGGTTTACTAGCGGGCCCTTGGACTTTCTAGGTTCCCTTAAGGGCACATGGACTATCTAGGTTACAGAACAGGGCCTTGGATTATCTAGGTTATCTAGCGGGGACTTGGACTATGTAGGCTAACTAGGGGGCCCCTGGACGATCTAGGTTACCTAGCGGGTACTTGAACTATCTAGGTTAACTGGCGCGCACTTGCACTATCTAGGTTACCTAGCGGGCACTTGGACTATCTAGGTTAACTAATGGGCACTTGGAATATGCAGGTAACCTATTGGGCACTTGGACTGTCTAGGTTACCTAGCGGGCACTTGGACTTCTAGGTTAACGAATGGGCACTTGGACTATCTAGGTTACCTAGTGGGCACTTTGACTATCTAGGTTAACGAACGGGCACTTGGACTATCTAGGTTAACGAACGGGCACTTGGAATATGCAGGTAACCTAGCGGGCACTTGGACTGTCTAGTTTACCTAGCGGGCACTTGGACTTCTAGGTTAACGAAAGGGCACTTGGTCTATGTAGGTTGCTTACCGGGCACTTGGACTATCTAGGTTTCCTAGCTGGCACTTGGACTATGTACATACCCTAGTGCGCACTATCTAGGTTAACTAACAGGCACTAGGACTATCTTGGTTAACTAGCGGGCACTTGGACTATGTAGGTTAACTAGCGAGCACTTGGACTCTAGGTTACTTAGCGGGCACTTGGACTATCTAGGTTACCTAGCGGGCACTTCGACAGTCTATGTTACCTGGCGGGCACTTGGACTATCTAGGTTAACTAGCGGGCACTTGGATGATCAATGTTAACTAGAGACCACTTGGACTATCTAGGTTAGCTAACGGGCACTTGGACTAAGTACGTCCCCTAGTGGGCACATGGACTATCTAGATTAAATAACGGGCACTAGGACTATCTAGGTTACCTAGCTGTCACTTGGACTATGAATGTTCCCTAGCGGGCAATTGGATAATCTACTTTACCTAGCGGGCACTTGGACTATGTAGGTCAACTAGCGGACACTTGCACTATGTAGGTAACCTAGCAGGCACTTGGACTATCTTGGTTAACTAGCAGGCACTTGGACTATATAGGTTAACTAGCGTGCACTTGGACTATGTAGGTTCCATACCGGGCACTTGGACTATGTAGGTTAACTAGCGTGCCCTTGGACTATCTAGGTTACGTAGCGGGCATTTGGTATGTAGGTTAACTAGCGGGCACTTGGACTATCTAGGTTAACTAGCGGGCCCTTGGACTATCTAGGTTACCTAGCGGGCACTTGGACTATGTAGGTTACCTAGCGGGCACTTGGACTATGTAGGTTACCTAGTGGGCACTTGGACTATCTAGGTTAACGAACGGGCACTTGGAATGTGCAGGTAACCTAGCGGGCACTTGGACTATCTAGTTTACCTAGCGGGCACTTGGACTTCTAGGTTAACGAACGGGCACTTGGTCTATGTAGGTTGCTTACCGGGCACTTGGACTATCTAGGTATCCTAGTTGGCACTTGGACTATGTACATACCCTAGTGCGCACTTGGACTATCTAGGTTACCTAGCGGGCACTTGGACTATGTACGTCCCCTAGTGGGCACTTGGACTATCTAGGTTAACTAACAGGCACTAGGACTATCTAGGTTAACTAGCGGGCACTTGGACTATGTAGGTTAACTAGCGAGCACTTGGACTCTAGGTTACCTAGCGGGCACTTGGTCTATCTAGGTTACCTAGCGGGCACTTGGACAGTCTATGTTACCTAGCGGGCACTTGGACTATCTAGGTTAACGAACGGGCACTTGGACTATGTAGGTTACCTAGCGGGCACTTGGACTATGTAGGATCCCTATCGGACATTGGGACTACTTAGGTTACCTAGCGGGCACTTGGACTATCTAGGTTAACTAGCGGGCACATGGACTATCTTGGTCAACTAGGGGGCCCTTGTACTACGTAGGTCAACTAGCGGACCCTTGGACTATCTAGGTTAACTAGCGGGCACTTGGACGATCTAGGTTAACTAGAGGGCACTTGGACTATCTAGGTTAACTAGCGGGCACTTGGATGATCAATGTTAACTAGCGACCACTTGGACTATCTAGGTTAGCTAACGGGCACTTGGACTAAGTACGTCCCCTAGTGGGCACGTGGACTATCTAGATTAAATAACGGGCACTAGGAATATCTAGGTTACCTAGCTGTCACTTGGACTATGAATGTTCCCTAGCGGGCAATTGGATTATCTAGTTTACCTAGCGGGCACTTGGACTATGTAGGTCAACTAGCGGACACTTGCACTATGTAGGTAACCTAGCAGGCACTTGGACTATCTTGGTTAACTAGCAGGCACTTGGACTATCTAGGTTAACTACCGTGCACTTGGACTATGTAGGTTCCATACCGGGCACTTGGACTATGTAGGTTAACTAGCGTGCCCTTGGACTATCTAGGTTACGTAGCGGGCACTTGGTATGTAGGTTAACTAGCGGGCACTTGGACTATCTAGGTTAAATAGCGGGCCCTTGGACTATCTAGGTTACCTAGCGGGCACTTGGACTATATAGGTTAGCTAGCGGGCACTTGGACTATGTAGGTAACCTAGCGGACAATTGGGCAATCTAGGTTACCTAGCGGGCAATTGGACTATCTAGGTTAACGAACGGGCACTTGGACTATCTAGGTAACCTAGCGGGCACTTGGACTATGTAAGTTACCTAGCGGGCACTTGGACTATCTAGGTTACCTAGCGGGCATTTGGACAATGTAGGTAACCTAGCGGGAACTTGGACAGTCCAGGTTACCTAGGGGGCTCTTGGACTTCTAGGTTAACGAACGGGCACGTGGACTATGTATGTTGCATAGCGGGTAACTGGACTATCAAGGTTAGGTAACGGGAACTTGGACTATCTAAGTTACCTGGCGGGAACTTGGACTATCTAGGTTACCTAGCGGGCACATGGACTATATAGGTTACCTAGCGGGCACTTGGACTATGTAGGTTACCTAGTGGGCACTTGGACTATCTAGGTTAACGAACGGGCACTTGGAATGTGCAGGTAACCTAGCGGGCACTTGGACTATCTAGTTTACCTAGCGGGCACTTGGACTTCTAGGTTAACGAACGGGCACTTGGTCTATGTAGGTTGCTTACCGGGCACTTGGACTATCTAGGTATCCTAGCTGGCACTTGGACTATGTACATACCCGAGTGCGCACTTGGACTATCTAGGTTACCTAGCGGGCACTTGGACTATGTACGTCCCCTAGTGGGCACTTGGACTATCTAGGTTAACTAACAGGCACTAGGACTATCTAGGTTAACTAGCGGACACTTGGACTATGTAGGTTAACTAGCGAGCACTTGGACTCTAGGTTACCTAGCGGGCACTTGGTCTATCTAGGTTACCTAGAGGGCACTTGGACAGTCTATGTTACCTAGCGGGCACTTGGACTATCTAGGTTAACGAACGGGCACTTGGACTATGTAGGTTACCTAGCGGGCACTTGGACTATGTAGGATCCCTATCGGACATTGGGACTACTTAGGTTACCTAGCGGGCACTTGGACTATTTAGGTTAACTAGCGGGCTATGGACTATCTTGGTCAACTAGGGGGCCCTTGTACTACGTAGGTCAACTAGCGGACCCTTGGACTATCTAGGTTAACTAGCGGGCACTTGGACGATCTAGGTTAACTAGAGGGCACTTGGACTATCTAGGTTAACTAGCGGGCACTTGGATGATCAATGTTAACTAGCGACCACTTGGACTATCTAGGTTAGCTAACGGGCACTTGGACTAAGTACGTCCCCTAGTGGGCACGTGGACTATCTAGATTAAATAACGGGCACTAGGAATATCTAGGTTACCTAGCTGTCACATGGACTATGAATGTTCCCTAGCGGGCAATTGGATTATCTAGTTTACCTAGCGGGCACTTGGACTATGTAGGTCAACTAGCGGACACTTGCACTATGTAGGTAACCTAGCAGGCACTTGGACTATCTTGGTTAACTAGCAGGCACTTGGACTATCTAGGTTAACTACCGTGCACTTGGACTATGTAGGTTCCATACCGGGCACTTGGACTATGTAGGTTAACTAGCGTGCCCTTGGACTATCTAGGTTACGTAGCGGGCACTTGGTATGTAGGTTAACTAGCGGGCGCATGGACTATGTAGGTTTACTAGCGGGCCCTTGGACTTTCTAGGTTCCCTTAAGGGCACATGGACTATCTAGGTTACAGAACAGGGCCTTGGATTATCTAGGTTATCTAGCGGGGACTTGGACTATGTAGGCTAACTAGGGGGCCCCTGGACGATCTAGGTTACCTAGCGGGTACTTGAACTATCTAGGTTAACTGGCGCGCACTTGCACTATCTAGGTTACCTAGCGGGCACTTGGACTATCTAGGTTAACTAATGGGCACTTGGAATATGCAGGTAACCTATTGGGCACTTGGACTGTCTAGGTTACCTAGCGGGCACTTGGACTTCTAGGTTAACGAATGGGCACTTGGACTATCTAGGTTACCTAGTGGGCACTTTGACTATCTAGGTTAACGAACGGGCACTTGGACTATCTAGGTTAACGAACGGGCACTTGGAATATGCAGGTAACCTAGCGGGCACTTGGACTGTCTAGTTTACCTAGCGGGCACTTGGACTTCTAGGTTAACGAAAGGGCACTTGGTCTATGTAGGTTGCTTACCGGGCACTTGGACTATCTAGGTTTCCTAGCTGGCACTTGGACTATGTACATACCCTAGTGCGCACTATCTAGGTTAACTAACAGGCACTAGGACTATCTTGGTTAACTAGCGGGCACTTGGACTATGTAGGTTAACTAGCGAGCACTTGGACTCTAGGTTACTTAGCGGGCACTTGGACTATCTAGGTTACCTAGCGGGCACTTCGACAGTCTATGTTACCTGGCGGGCACTTGGACTATCTAGGTTAACTAGCGGGCACTTGGATGATCAATGTTAACTAGAGACCACTTGGACTATCTAGGTTAGCTAACGGGCACTTGGACTAAGTACGTCCCCTAGTGGGCACATGGACTATCTAGATTAAATAACGGGCACTAGGACTATCTAGGTTACCTAGCTGTCACTTGGACTATGAATGTTCCCTAGCGGGCAATTGGATAATCTACTTTACCTAGCGGGCACTTGGACTATGTAGGTCAACTAGCGGACACTTGCACTATGTAGGTAACCTAGCAGGCACTTGGACTATCTTGGTTAACTAGCAGGCACTTGGACTATATAGGTTAACTAGCGTGCACTTGGACTATGTAGGTTCCATACCGGGCACTTGGACTATGTAGGTTAACTAGCGTGCCCTTGGACTATCTAGGTTACGTAGCGGGCATTTGGTATGTAGGTTAACTAGCGGGCACTTGGACTATCTAGGTTAACTAGCGGGCCCTTGGACTATCTAGGTTACCTAGCGGGCACTTGGACTATGTAGGTTACCTAGCGGGCACTTGGACTATGTAGGTTACCTAGTGGGCACTTGGACTATCTAGGTTAACGAACGGGCACTTGGAATGTGCAGGTAACCTAGCGGGCACTTGGACTATCTAGTTTACCTAGCGGGCACTTGGACTTCTAGGTTAACGAACGGGCACTTGGTCTATGTAGGTTGCTTACCGGGCACTTGGACTATCTAGGTATCCTAGTTGGCACTTGGACTATGTACATACCCTAGTGCGCACTTGGACTATCTAGGTTACCTAGCGGGCACTTGGACTATGTACGTCCCCTAGTGGGCACTTGGACTATCTAGGTTAACTAACAGGCACTAGGACTATCTAGGTTAACTAGCGGGCACTTGGACTATGTAGGTTAACTAGCGAGCACTTGGACTCTAGGTTACCTAGCGGGCACTTGGTCTATCTAGGTTACCTAGCGGGCACTTGGACAGTCTATGTTACCTAGCGGGCACTTGGACTATCTAGGTTAACGAACGGGCACTTGGACTATGTAGGTTACCTAGCGGGCACTTGGACTATGTAGGATCCCTATCGGACATTGGGACTACTTAGGTTACCTAGCGGGCACTTGGACTATCTAGGTTAACTAGCGGGCACATGGACTATCTTGGTCAACTAGGGGGCCCTTGTACTACGTAGGTCAACTAGCGGACCCTTGGACTATCTAGGTTAACTAGCGGGCACTTGGACGATCTAGGTTAACTAGAGGGCACTTGGACTATCTAGGTTAACTAGCGGGCACTTGGATGATCAATGTTAACTAGCGACCACTTGGACTATCTAGGTTAGCTAACGGGCACTTGGACTAAGTACGTCCCCTAGTGGGCACGTGGACTATCTAGATTAAATAACGGGCACTAGGAATATCTAGGTTACCTAGCTGTCACTTGGACTATGAATGTTCCCTAGCGGGCAATTGGATTATCTAGTTTACCTAGCGGGCACTTGGACTATGTAGGTCAACTAGCGGACACTTGCACTATGTAGGTAACCTAGCAGGCACTTGGACTATCTTGGTTAACTAGCAGGCACTTGGACTATCTAGGTTAACTACCGTGCACTTGGACTATGTAGGTTCCATACCGGGCACTTGGACTATGTAGGTTAACTAGCGTGCCCTTGGACTATCTAGGTTACGTAGCGGGCACTTGGTATGTAGGTTAACTAGCGGGCACTTGGACTATCTAGGTTAAATAGCGGGCCCTTGGACTATCTAGGTTACCTAGCGGGCACTTGGACTATATAGGTTAGCTAGCGGGCACTTGGACTATGTAGGTAACCTAGCGGACAATTGGGCAATCTAGGTTACCTAGCGGGCAATTGGACTATCTAGGTTAACGAACGGGCACTTGGACTATCTAGGTAACCTAGCGGGCACTTGGACTATGTAAGTTACCTAGCGGGCACTTGGACTATCTAGGTTACCTAGCGGGCATTTGGACAATGTAGGTAACCTAGCGGGAACTTGGACAGTCCAGGTTACCTAGGGGGCTCTTGGACTTCTAGGTTAACGAACGGGCACGTGGACTATGTATGTTGCATAGCGGGTAACTGGACTATCAAGGTTAGGTAACGGGAACTTGGACTATCTAAGTTACCTGGCGGGAACTTGGACTATCTAGGTTACCTAGCGGGCACATGGACTATATAGGTTACCTAGCGGGCACTTGGACTATGTAGGTTACCTAGTGGGCACTTGGACTATCTAGGTTAACGAACGGGCACTTGGAATGTGCAGGTAACCTAGCGGGCACTTGGACTATCTAGTTTACCTAGCGGGCACTTGGACTTCTAGGTTAACGAACGGGCACTTGGTCTATGTAGGTTGCTTACCGGGCACTTGGACTATCTAGGTATCCTAGCTGGCACTTGGACTATGTACATACCCGAGTGCGCACTTGGACTATCTAGGTTACCTAGCGGGCACTTGGACTATGTACGTCCCCTAGTGGGCACTTGGACTATCTAGGTTAACTAACAGGCACTAGGACTATCTAGGTTAACTAGCGGACACTTGGACTATGTAGGTTAACTAGCGAGCACTTGGACTCTAGGTTACCTAGCGGGCACTTGGTCTATCTAGGTTACCTAGAGGGCACTTGGACAGTCTATGTTACCTAGCGGGCACTTGGACTATCTAGGTTAACGAACGGGCACTTGGACTATGTAGGTTACCTAGCGGGCACTTGGACTATGTAGGATCCCTATCGGACATTGGGACTACTTAGGTTACCTAGCGGGCACTTGGACTATTTAGGTTAACTAGCGGGCTATGGACTATCTTGGTCAACTAGGGGGCCCTTGTACTACGTAGGTCAACTAGCGGACCCTTGGACTATCTAGGTTAACTAGCGGGCACTTGGACGATCTAGGTTAACTAGAGGGCACTTGGACTATCTAGGTTAACTAGCGGGCACTTGGATGATCAATGTTAACTAGCGACCACTTGGACTATCTAGGTTAGCTAACGGGCACTTGGACTAAGTACGTCCCCTAGTGGGCACGTGGACTATCTAGATTAAATAACGGGCACTAGGAATATCTAGGTTACCTAGCTGTCACATGGACTATGAATGTTCCCTAGCGGGCAATTGGATTATCTAGTTTACCTAGCGGGCACTTGGACTATGTAGGTCAACTAGCGGACACTTGCACTATGTAGGTAACCTAGCAGGCACTTGGACTATCTTGGTTAACTAGCAGGCACTTGGACTATCTAGGTTAACTACCGTGCACTTGGACTATGTAGGTTCCATACCGGGCACTTGGACTATGTAGGTTAACTAGCGTGCCCTTGGACTATCTAGGTTACGTAGCGGGCACTTGGTATGTAGGTTAACTAGCGGGCACTTGGACTATCTAGGTTAAATAGCGGGCCCTTGGACTATCTAGGTTACCTAGCGGGCACTTGGACTATATAGGTTAGCTAGCGGGCACTTGGACTATGTAGGTAACCTAGCGGACAATTGGGCAATCTAGGTTACCTAGCGGGCAATTGGACTATCTAGGTTAACGAACGGGCACTTGGACTATCTAGGTAACCTAGCGGGCACTTGGACTATGTAAGTTACCTAGCGGGCACTTGGACTATCTAGGTTACCTAGCGGGCATTTGGACAATGTAGGTAACCTAGCGGGAACTTGGACAGTCCAGGTTACCTAGGGGGCTCTTGGACTTCTACGTTAACGAACGGGCACGTGGACTATGTATGTTGCATAGCGGGTAACTGGACTATCAAGGTTAGGTAACGGGAACTTGGACTATCTAAGTTACCTGGCGGGAACTTGGACTATCTAGGTTACCTAGCGGGCACTTGGACTATATAGGTTACCTAGCGGGCACTTGGACTATGTAGGTTACCTAGTGGGCACTTGGACTATCTAGGTTAACGAACGGGCACTTGGAATGTGCAGGTAACCTAGCGGGCACTTGGACTATCTAGTTTACCTAGCGGGCACTTGGACTTCTAGGTTAACGAACGGGCACTTGGTCTATGTAGGTTGCTTACCGGGCACTTGGACTATCTAGGTATCCTAGCTGGCACTTGGACTATGTACATACCCTAGTGCGCACTTGGACTATCTAGGTTACCTAGCGGGCACTTGGACTATGTACGTCCCCTAGTGGGCACTTGGACTATCTAGGTTAACTAACAGGCACTAGGACTATCTAGGTTAACTAGCGGGCATTTGGACTATGTAGGTTAACTAGCGAGCACTTGGACTCTAGGTTACCTAGCGGGCACTTGGTCTATCTAGGTTACCTAGAGGGCACTTGGACAGTCTATGTTACCTAGCGGGCACTTGGACTATCTAGGTTAACGAACGGGCACTTGGACTATGTAGGTTACCTAGCGGGCACTTGGACTATGTAGGATCCCTATCGGACATTGGGACTACTTAGGTTACCTAGCGGGCACTTGGACTATTTAGGTTAACTAGCGGGCTATGGACTATCTTGGTCAACTAGGGGGCCCTTGTACTACGTAGGTCAACTAGCGGACCCTTGGACTATCTAGGTTAACTAGCGGGCACTTGGACGATCTAGGTTAACTAGAGGGCCCTTGGACTATCTAGGTTAACTAGCGGGCACTTGGATGATCAATGTTAACTAGCGACCACTTGGACTATCTAGGTTAGCTAACGGGCACTTGGACTAAGTACGTCCCCTAGTGGGCACGTGGACTATCTAGATTAAATAACGGGCACTAGGAATATCTAGGTTACCTAGCTGTCACTTGGACTATGAATGTTCCCTAGCGGGCAATTGGATTATCTAGTTTACCTAGCGGGCACTTGGACTATGAAGGTCAACTAGCGGACACTTGCACTATGTAGTAACCTAGCAGGCACTTGGACTATCTTGGTTAACTAGCAGGCATTTGGACTATCTAGGTTAACTACCGTGCACTTGGACAATGTAGGTTCCATACCGGGCACTTGGACTATGTAGGTTAACTAGCGTGCCCTTGGACTATCTAGGTTACGTAGCGGGCACTTGGTATGTAGGTTAACTAGCGGGCACTTGGACTATCTAGGTTAACT
This sequence comes from Tenrec ecaudatus, assembly GCF_050624435.1. Taxonomy (NCBI): domain Eukaryota; kingdom Metazoa; phylum Chordata; class Mammalia; order Afrosoricida; family Tenrecidae; genus Tenrec; species Tenrec ecaudatus. The sequence continues at coordinate 1,685,731 of NW_027457620.1, forward strand.
AGCGGGCCCTTGGACTATCTAGTTTACCTAGCGGGCACTTGGACTATATAGGTTAGCTAGCGGGCACTTGGACTATGTAGGTAACCTAGCGGACAATTGGGCAATCTAGGTTACCTAGCGGGCAATTGGACTATCTAGGTTAACGAACGGGCACTTGGACTATCTAGGTAACCTAGCGGGCACTTGGACTATGTAAGTTACCTAGCGGGCACTTGGACTATCTAGGTTACATAGCGGGCATTTGGACAATGTAGGTAACCTAGCGGGAACTTGGACAGTCCAGGTTACCTAGGGGGCTCTTGGACTTCTAGGTTAACGAACGGGCACTTGGACTATGTGTGTTGCATAGCGGGTAATTGGACTATCAAGGTTAGGTTACGGGAACTTGGACTATCTAGGTTACCTGGCGGGAACTTGGACTACGTAGGTTACCTAGCGGGCAGTTGGACTATGTAGGTTAACTAACGGGCACTTGGACTATATAGGTTACCTAGCGGACCCTTGGACTATGTAGGTTACCTAGCGGGCACTTGGATTATCTAGGTTACCTAACAGAACTTGGAATATCTAGGTTACCTAGCGGGCACTTGGACTATGTAGGTTACCTTGCGGGCACTTGTACTATCTAGGTTACCTAACGGGAACTTGGACTATGTAGGTTAACAAGCGGACACTTGGACGATCTAGGTTAACTAGCGGGCACTTGGAATATCTAGGTTAACTAGCGGGCCCATGGACTATGTAGGTTAACTAGCGGGTTCTTGGACTATCTAGGTTAACTAGCGGGCACTTGGACTATCTAGGTTAACTAGCTGACCTTGGACTATTTAGGTTAACTAGCGGGCACTTGGACTATCTCGGTTAACTAGCTGACCTTGGACTATGTAGCTTAACTAGCGGGCACTTGCACTATCTAGGTTAACTAGCGGGCACTTGCACAATGCAGGTTCCCTAGCGGGCACTTTGACTATGTAGATTCCCTAGCGGGCACTTGTACTATATAGGTTCCCTACGGGCACTTGGACAATCTAGGTTCCCTAACGGGCACTTGGAATATGTAGTTTCCCTATCGGGCACTTGGACTATGTAGGTTCCTCAGCGGGAACCTGGACTATGTAGGTTCCCTATCGGGTATTGGACTATGTCGGTTAACTAGCAGGCCCTTGGACTATGTATGTTACCTACCGGGCACTTGGACTATCTAAATTAACTAGCGGGACCTTGGACTATCTATGTTAACTAGCGGGCATTTGGACTATCTAGGTTAACGAGCGGGCACTTGGACTATCTAAGTTAACTAGCTGACCTTGGACTATGTAGCTTAACTAGCGGGCACTTGGACTATCTAGGTTAACTAGCGGGCACTTGCACAATGCAGGTTCCCTAGCGGGCACTTTGACTATATAGGTTCCCTAGCAGGCATTTGGAATATATAGGTTCCCTACGGGCACTTGGACTATCTAGGTTCCCTATCGGGCACTTGGACTATGTAGGTTCCTCAGCGGGCACTAGGACTATGTAGGTTAACTAGCAGGCCCTTGGACTATCTAGATTAACTAGCGGGCCCTTGGACTATCTAGGTTAACTAGCGGGCACTTGGACTATCTAGGTTAACTAGCGGGCACTTGGATTATCTAGATTAACTAGCGGGCCCTTGGTCTATCTAGGTTTACTAGCGGGCACTTGGACTATCTAGGTTAACTAGCGGGCACTGGGACTATGTAGTTTCCCTAGCGGGAATTTGGATTATTTAGGTTACCTAGTGGGCACTTGGACTATGTAGGTTACCTAGCGGGCACTTGGATTATCTAGATTAACTAGCGGGCCCTTGGTCTATCTAGGTTTACTAGCGGGCACTTGGACTATCTACGTTAACTAGCAGGCCCTAGGACTATGTAGATTCCCTAGCGGGCACTTGGACTACATAGGTTCCCTAGCGGGCACATTTACTCTGTATGTTCCCTACGGACACTTGAACTATGTAAGTTAACTACCGGGCACTTGGACTATGTAGGTTAACTAGCGGGCCCTTGGACTATCTAGGTTACCTAGGGGGCACTTGGACTATGTAGGTTAACTACCGGGCACATGCACTCTCTAGGTTACCTAGCGAGCACTTGGACTATGTACGTTCCCTAGCGGGCACTTGGACTATGTATGTTAACTAGCGGGCACTTGGACTATGTAGGTTAACTAGGGGACACTTGCACTATGTAGGTTATCTAGCGGCACTTGTACTATCTAGGTTAACTAGCGGGCACTTAGACTATCTAGGTTAACTAGCGTGCACTTGGACTATGTCGTTTACCTAGCGGGAACTTGGACTATCTAGGTTAACTAGCGGGTTCTTGGACTATGTAATTTAACTAGTTGGCACTTGGACTATGTAGGTTCCAGAGCGGGCACTTGGACTATCTAGGTTCCCTAGCGGGCACTGGTACTATGTAGGTTAACCAGCGGACACTTGGACGATCTAGGTTAACTAACGGGCACTTGGACTATGTAGGTTCCCTAGCGGGCACTTGGATTTTGAAGGTTCCCTATAGGGTACTTGGACTGTCTAGGTTAACTATCAGGCAATTGGACTGTCTAGGTTACCTAGTGGGCACTTGGAGTATGTAGTTTACCTAGCAGGCACTTGGACTATGTAGGTTAACTAGCGGGCACTTGGACTATTAGGGTCCCTAGCGGGCATTTGGATTATATAGGTTACCTAGCGGGCACTTGGACTATGTAGGTTACCTTGCGGGCACTTGTACTCTCTAGGTTACCTAAAGGGAACTTGGACTATTTAGGTTAACTAGCGGACACTTGGACGATCTAGGTTAACTAGCGGGCACTTAGAATATCTAGGTTAACTAGCGGGCCCTTGGACTATGTAGGTTAACTAGAGGGAACTTGGACTATCTAGGTTAAGTAGCGGGTTCTTGGACTATGTAGGTTAACTAGCGGGCACTTGGACTATCTAGGTTAACTAGCTGACCTTGGACTATGTAGGTTAACTAGCGGGCACTTGGACTATCTAGGTTAACTAGCGGGCACTTGCACAATGCAGGTTCCCTAGTGGGCACTTTGACTATGTAGGTTCCCTAGCGGGCACTTGGACTATATAGGTTCCCTATGGGCACTTGGACTATCTAGGTTCCCTAACGGGCACTTGGAATATATAGGTTCCCTATCGGGCACTTGGACTATGTAGGTTCCTCAGCGGGCACTTGGACTATTTAGGTAACCTAGCAGGCACTTTGACTATCTAGGTTAACTAACGGGCACTTGGACTATGTAGGTTCCCTAGCGGGCACTTGGATTTTGAAGGTTCCCTATAGGGTACTTGGATTGTCTAGGTTAACTATCGGGCAATTGGACTGTCTAGGTTACCTAGTGGGCACTTGGAGTATGTAGTTTACCTAGCAGGCACTTGGACTATGTAGGTTAACTAGCGGGCACTTGGACTATTAGGGTCCCTAGCGGGCATTTGGATTATATAGGTTACCTAGCGGGCACTTGGACTATGTAGGTTACCTTGCGGGCACTTGTACTCTCTAGGTTACCTAAAGGGAACTTGGACTATGTAGGTTAACTAGTGGACACTTGGACGATCTAGGTTAACTAGCGGGCACTTAGAATATCTAGGTTAACTAGCGGGCCCTTGGACTATGTAGGTTAACTAGAGGGAACTTGGACTATTAGGTTAAGTAGCGGGTTCTTGGACTATGTAGGTTAACTAGCGGGCACTTGGACTATCTAGGTTAACTAGCTGACCTTCGACTATGTAGGTTAACTAGCGGGCACTTGGACTATCTAGGTTAACTAGCGGGCACTTGCACAATGCAGGTTCCCTAGCGGGCACTTTGACTATGTAGGTTCCCTAGCGGGCACTTGGACTATATAGGTTCCCTATGAGCACTTGGACTATCTAGGTTCCCTAACGGGCACTTGGAATATATAGGTTCCCTATCGGGCACTTGGACTATGTAGGTTCCTCAGCGGGCATTGGACTATGTAGGTTAACTAGCAGGACCTTAGACTATCTAGGTTACCTAGCGGGCACTTGGACTATGTAGGTTAACTAGCGGACACTTGGACAATCTAGGTTACCTAGTGGGCACTTGAACTATGTACATACCCTAGCGGACACTTCGACTATCTAGGTTACCTAGCGGGCACTTGGACTATGTACATACCCTAGCGGGCACTTGTACTATCAAGGTTACCTAGCGGGCCCTTGGACTATGTAGGTTACCAGCGGGCACTTGGACTATCTAGGTTAACGAACATGCACTTGGACTATGTAGGTAACATAGCGGGCACTTGGACTGTCTAAGTTACCTAGCGGGCACTTGGCCTATCTAGGTTAACGAACGGACACTTAGACTATGTAGGTTAACTAGCGGACACTTCGACTATCTAGGTTAGCTAACGGGCAATTGGACTATTTGGTTACCTAGCAGGCACTTGGACTATGTAGTTTCCATAGCGGGCACTTTGACTATTTAGGTTACCTAGCAGGCTCTTTGACTATCTAGGTTAACTAACGGGCACTTGGACTATGTAGGTTGCCTAGCTAGCGCTTGGACTATGTAGGTTCCCTAGCGGGCACTTGGACTGTGTAGGTTCCCTATCGGGTACTTGGACTGTCTAGGTTAACTAGAGGGCAATTGGACTGTCTAGGTTACCTAGTGGGCACTTGCACTATGTAGTTTACCTAGCAGGCACTTGGACTATGTAGGTTAACTAGCGGGCACTTGGACTGTCTAGGTAACCTAGAGGGCACTTGGACTATCTAGGTTAACGAACGGGCACTTGGACTATGTAAGTAACCTAGCTGGCACTTGGACTATGTAGTATCCCTATCGGGTACTTGGACTGTCTAGGTTAACTAGAGGGCAATTGGACTGTCTAGGTTACCTAGTGGGCACTTGGACTATGTAGTTTATCTAGCAGGCACTTGGACTATGTAGGTTAACTAGCGGGCACTTGGACTATTTAGGTTTACTAGCGGGCACTTGGACTATCTAGGTCAACTAGCGGGCCCTTGTACTATGTAGGTTAACTAGAGGGGACTTGGACTATCTAGGTTAAATAGCGGACCTTGGACTATGTAGGTTAACTAGCGGGCACTTGGACTATCTAGGTTTCCTAGCCAGCACTCGGACTATGTACATACCCTAGCGCGCACTTGGACTATCTAGGTTACCTAGCAGGCACTTGGACTATATACGTCCCCTAGAGGGCACTTGGACTATCTAGGTTAACTAACGGGCACTTGGACTATGTAGTTTCCCTAGCGGGCATTTGGATTATTTAGGTTACCTAATGGGCACTTGGACTATATAGGTTACCTAGCGCGCACTAGGACTATGAAGGTTAACTAGAAGGCACTTGGACTATCAAGGTTACCTAGAGGGCCTAGGACTATGTAGGTTACCAGCGGGCACTTGGACTATCTAGGTTAACGAACGTGCACGTGGACTATGTAGGTAACCTAGCGGGCACTTGGACTGTCTAGGTTACCTAGCGGGCACTTGGCCTATCTAGGTTAACGAACGGGCACTTGGACTATATAGGTTAACTAGCGGACACTTCGACTATCTAGGTTAGCTAACGGGCAATTGGACTATTTGGTTACCTAGCAGGCACTTGGACTATGTAGGTTCCATAGCGGGCACTTTGACTATTTAGGTTACCTAGCAGGCTCTTTGACTATCTAGGTTAACTAACGGGCACTTGGACTATGTAGGTTGCCTAGCGAGCGCTTGGCCTATGTACGTCCACTAGCGGGCACTTGGACTATCTAGGTTAACTAGAGGGCCCTTGGACTATGTAGGTAAACTATCGGGCACTTGGATTATCTAGGTTAACTAGCGGGCACTTGGACGATCTAGGTTAACTAGCGGGCACTTGGACTATCTAGGTTAACTAGCGGGCACTGGACTATCTAGATTAACTAGCGGGCCCTTGGACTATCTATGTTTACTAGCGGGCACTTGGACTATGTAGTTTCCCTAGCCGGCATTTGGATTATTTAGGTTACCTACTGGGCACATGGACTATGTATGTTACCTAGCGGGCACTTGGACTATGTAGGTTAACTAGAAAGCAGTTGGACTATCAAGGTTACCTAGGGGGGCCCTTGGACTATTTAGGTTACCAGCGGGCACGTGGACTATCTAGGTTAACGATCGGGCACTTGGAGTATGTAGGTAACCTAGCGGGCACTTGAACTGTCTAGGTTACCTAGCGGGCACTTGGCCTATCTAGGTTAACCAACGGGCACTTGGACTATGTAGGTTAACTGGCGGACACTTCGACTATCTAGGGTAGCTAAAGGGCAATTGGACTATCTAGGTTACCTAGCGGGCACTTGGGACTATGTAGGTTACCTTGCGGGCACTTGTACTATCTAGGTTACCTAACGGGAACTTGGACTATGTAGGTTAACAAGCGGACACTTGGACGATCTAGGTTAACTAGCGGGCACTTGGAATATCTAGGTTAACTAGCGGGCCCATGGACTATGTAGGTTAACTAGCGGGTTCTTGGACTATCTAGGTTAACTAGCGGGCACTTGGACTATCTAGGTTAACTAGCTGACCTTGGACTATTTAGGTTAACTAGCGGGCACTTGGACTATCTCGGTTAACTAGCTGACCTTGGACTATGTAGCTTAACTAGCGGGCACTTGCACTATCTAGGTTAACTAGCGGGCACTTGCACAATGCAGGTTCCCTAGCGGGCACTTTGACTATGTAGATTCCCTAGCGGGCACTTGTACTATATAGGTTCCCTACGGGCACTTGGACAATCTAGGTTCCCTAACGGGCACTTGGAATATGTAGTTTCCCTATCGGGCACTTGGACTATGTAGGTTCCTCAGCGGGAACCTGGACTATGTAGGTTCCCTATCGGGTATTGGACTATGTCGGTTAACTAGCAGGCCCTTGGACTATGTATGTTACCTACCGGGCACTTGGACTATCTAAATTAACTAGCGGGACCTTGGACTATCTATGTTAACTAGCGGGCATTTGGACTATCTAGGTTAACGAGCGGGCACTTGGACTATCTAAGTTAACTAGCTGACCTTGGACTATGTAGCTTAACTAGCGGGCACTTGGACTATCTAGGTTAACTAGCGGGCACTTGCACAATGCAGGTTCCCTAGCGGGCACTTTGACTATATAGGTTCCCTAGCAGGCATTTGGAATATATAGGTTCCCTACGGGCACTTGGACTATCTAGGTTCCCTATCGGGCACTTGGACTATGTAGGTTCCTCAGCGGGCACTAGGACTATGTAGGTTAACTAGCAGGCCCTTGGACTATCTAGATTAACTAGCGGGCCCTTGGACTATCTAGGTTAACTAGCGGGCACTTGGACTATCTAGGTTAACTAGCGGGCACTTGGATTATCTAGATTAACTAGCGGGCCCTTGGTCTATCTAGGTTTACTAGCGGGCACTTGGACTATCTAGGTTAACTAGCGGGCACTGGGACTATGTAGTTTCCCTAGCGGGAATTTGGATTATTTAGGTTACCTAGTGGGCACTTGGACTATGTAGGTTACCTAGCGGGCACTTGGATTATCTAGATTAACTAGCGGGCCCTTGGTCTATCTAGGTTTACTAGCGGGCACTTGGACTATCTACGTTAACTAGCAGGCCCTAGGACTATGTAGATTCCCTAGCGGGCACTTGGACTACATAGGTTCCCTAGCGGGCACATTTACTCTGTATGTTCCCTACGGACACTTGAACTATGTAAGTTAACTACCGGGCACTTGGACTATGTAGGTTAACTAGCGGGCCCTTGGACTATCTAGGTTACCTAGGGGGCACTTGGACTATGTAGGTTAACTACCGGGCACATGCACTCTCTAGGTTACCTAGCGAGCACTTGGACTATGTACGTTCCCTAGCGGGCACTTGGACTATGTATGTTAACTAGCGGGCACTTGGACTATGTAGGTTAACTAGGGGACACTTGCACTATGTAGGTTATCTAGCGGCACTTGTACTATCTAGGTTAACTAGCGGGCACTTAGACTATCTAGGTTAACTAGCGTGCACTTGGACTATGTCGTTTACCTAGCGGGAACTTGGACTATCTAGGTTAACTAGCGGGTTCTTGGACTATGTAATTTAACTAGTTGGCACTTGGACTATGTAGGTTCCAGAGCGGGCACTTGGACTATCTAGGTTCCCTAGCGGGCACTGGTACTATGTAGGTTAACCAGCGGACACTTGGACGATCTAGGTTAACTAACGGGCACTTGGACTATGTAGGTTCCCTAGCGGGCACTTGGATTTTGAAGGTTCCCTATAGGGTACTTGGACTGTCTAGGTTAACTATCAGGCAATTGGACTGTCTAGGTTACCTAGTGGGCACTTGGAGTATGTAGTTTACCTAGCAGGCACTTGGACTATGTAGGTTAACTAGCGGGCACTTGGACTATTAGGGTCCCTAGCGGGCATTTGGATTATATAGGTTACCTAGCGGGCACTTGGACTATGTAGGTTACCTTGCGGGCACTTGTACTCTCTAGGTTACCTAAAGGGAACTTGGACTATTTAGGTTAACTAGCGGACACTTGGACGATCTAGGTTAACTAGCGGGCACTTAGAATATCTAGGTTAACTAGCGGGCCCTTGGACTATGTAGGTTAACTAGAGGGAACTTGGACTATCTAGGTTAAGTAGCGGGTTCTTGGACTATGTAGGTTAACTAGCGGGCACTTGGACTATCTAGGTTAACTAGCTGACCTTGGACTATGTAGGTTAACTAGCGGGCACTTGGACTATCTAGGTTAACTAGCGGGCACTTGCACAATGCAGGTTCCCTAGTGGGCACTTTGACTATGTAGGTTCCCTAGCGGGCACTTGGACTATATAGGTTCCCTATGGGCACTTGGACTATCTAGGTTCCCTAACGGGCACTTGGAATATATAGGTTCCCTATCGGGCACTTGGACTATGTAGGTTCCTCAGCGGGCACTTGGACTATTTAGGTAACCTAGCAGGCACTTTGACTATCTAGGTTAACTAACGGGCACTTGGACTATGTAGGTTCCCTAGCGGGCACTTGGATTTTGAAGGTTCCCTATAGGGTACTTGGATTGTCTAGGTTAACTATCGGGCAATTGGACTGTCTAGGTTACCTAGTGGGCACTTGGAGTATGTAGTTTACCTAGCAGGCACTTGGACTATGTAGGTTAACTAGCGGGCACTTGGACTATTAGGGTCCCTAGCGGGCATTTGGATTATATAGGTTACCTAGCGGGCACTTGGACTATGTAGGTTACCTTGCGGGCACTTGTACTCTCTAGGTTACCTAAAGGGAACTTGGACTATGTAGGTTAACTAGTGGACACTTGGACGATCTAGGTTAACTAGCGGGCACTTAGAATATCTAGGTTAACTAGCGGGCCCTTGGACTATGTAGGTTAACTAGAGGGAACTTGGACTATTAGGTTAAGTAGCGGGTTCTTGGACTATGTAGGTTAACTAGCGGGCACTTGGACTATCTAGGTTAACTAGCTGACCTTCGACTATGTAGGTTAACTAGCAGGCACTTGGACTATCTAGGTTAACTAGCGGGCACTTGCACAATGCAGGTTCCCTAGCGGGCACTTTGACTATGTAGGTTCCCTAGCGGGCACTTGGACTATATAGGTTCCCTATGAGCACTTGGACTATCTAGGTTCCCTAACGGGCACTTGGAATATATAGGTTCCCTATCGGGCACTTGGACTATGTAGGTTCCTCAGCGGGCATTGGACTATGTAGGTTAACTAGCAGGACCTTAGACTATCTAGGTTACCTAGCGGGCACTTGGACTATGTAGGTTAACTAGCGGACACTTGGACAATCTAGGTTACCTAGTGGGCACTTGAACTATGTACATACCCTAGCGGACACTTCGACTATCTAGGTTACCTAGCGGGCACTTGGACTATGTACATACCCTAGCGGGCACTTGTACTATCAAGGTTACCTAGCGGGCCCTTGGACTATGTAGGTTACCAGCGGGCACTTGGACTATCTAGGTTAACGAACATGCACTTGGACTATGTAGGTAACATAGCGGGCACTTGGACTGTCTAAGTTACCTAGCGGGCACTTGGCCTATCTAGGTTAACGAACGGACACTTAGACTATGTAGGTTAACTAGCGGACACTTCGACTATCTAGGTTAGCTAACGGGCAATTGGACTATTTGGTTACCTAGCAGGCACTTGGACTATGTAGTTTCCATAGCGGGCACTTTGACTATTTAGGTTACCTAGCAGGCTCTTTGACTATCTAGGTTAACTAACGGGCACTTGGACTATGTAGGTTGCCTAGCTAGCGCTTGGACTATGTAGGTTCCCTAGCGGGCACTTGGACTGTGTAGGTTCCCTATCGGGTACTTGGACTGTCTAGGTTAACTAGAGGGCAATTGGACTGTCTAGGTTACCTAGTGGGCACTTGCACTATGTAGTTTACCTAGCAGGCACTTGGACTATGTAGGTTAACTAGCGGGCACTTGGACTGTCTAGGTAACCTAGAGGGCACTTGGACTATCTAGGTTAACGAACGGGCACTTGGACTATGTAAGTAACCTAGCTGGCACTTGGACTATGTAGTATCCCTATCGGGTACTTGGACTGTCTAGGTTAACTAGAGGGCAATTGGACTGTCTAGGTTACCTAGTGGGCACTTGGACTATGTAGTTTATCTAGCAGGCACTTGGACTATGTAGGTTAACTAGCGGGCACTTGGACTATTTAGGTTTACTAGCGGGCACTTGGACTATCTAGGTCAACTAGCGGGCCCTTGTACTATGTAGGTTAACTAGAGGGGACTTGGACTATCTAGGTTAAATAGCGGACCTTGGACTATGTAGGTTAACTAGCGGGCACTTGGACTATCTAGGTTTCCTAGCCAGCACTCGGACTATGTACATACCCTAGCGCGCACTTGGACTATCTAGGTTACCTAGCAGGCACTTGGACTATATACGTCCCCTAGAGGGCACTTGGACTATCTAGGTTAACTAACGGGCACTTGGACTATGTAGTTTCCCTAGCGGGCATTTGGATTATTTAGGTTACCTAATGGGCACTTGGACTATATAGGTTACCTAGCGCGCACTAGGACTATGAAGGTTAACTAGAAGGCACTTGGACTATCAAGGTTACCTAGAGGGCCCTAGGACTATGTAGGTTACCAGCGGGCACTTGGACTATCTAGGTTAACGAACGTGCACGTGGACTATGTAGGTAACCTAGCGGGCACTTGGACTGTCTAGGTTACCTAGCGGGCACTTGGCCTATCTAGGTTAACGAACGGGCACTTGGACTATATAGGTTAACTAGCGGACACTTCGACTATCTAGGTTAGCTAACGGGCAATTGGACTATTTGGTTACCTAGCAGGCACTTGGACTATGTAGGTTCCATAGCGGGCACTTTGACTATTTAGGTTACCTAGCAGGCTCTTTGACTATCTAGGTTAACTAACGGGCACTTGGACTATGTAGGTTGCCTAGCGAGCGCTTGGCCTATGTACGTCCACTAGCGGGCACTTGGACTATCTAGGTTAACTAGAGGGCCCTTGGACTATGTAGGTAAACTATCGGGCACTTGGATTATCTAGGTTAACTAGCGGGCACTTGGACGATCTAGGTTAACTAGCGGGCACTTGGACTATCTAGGTTAACTAGCGGGCACTGGACTATCTAGATTAACTAGCGGGCCCTTGGACTATCTATGTTTACTAGCGGGCACTTGGACTATGTAGTTTCCCTAGCCGGCATTTGGATTATTTAGGTTACCTACTGGGCACATGGACTATGTATGTTACCTAGCGGGCACTTGGACTATGTAGGTTAACTAGAAAGCAGTTGGACTATCAAGGTTACCTAGGGGGCCCTTGGACTATTTAGGTTACCAGCGGGCACGTGGACTATCTAGGTTAACGATCGGGCACTTGGAGTATGTAGGTAACCTAGCGGGCACTTGAACTGTCTAGGTTACCTAGCGGGCACTTGGCCTATCTAGGTTAACCAACGGGCACTTGGACTATGTAGGTTAACTGGCGGACACTTCGACTATCTAGGGTAGCTAAAGGGCAATTGGACTATCTAGGTTACCTAGCGGGCACTTGGACTATGTAGGTTCCCTAGCGGGTACTTGGACTATTTAGGTAACCTAGCAGGCACTTTGACTATCTAGGTTAACTAACGGGCACGTGGACTATGTAGGTTACCTAGCGAGCACTTGGACTATGTATGTTCCCAGCGGGCACTTGGACTATGTAGGTTCCCTATCGGGTACTTGGACTGTCTAAGTTAACTAGCGGGCAATTGGACTGTCTAGGTTACCTAGTGGGCACTTGGAGTATGTAGTTTACCTAGCAGGCACATGGACTATGTAGGTTAACTAGCGGGCACTTGGACAATCGAGGTTACCTAGAGGGCACATGGACTATGTACGTTCCCTAGAGGGCACTTGGGCTATCTACGTTTCCTAGCGGGCACTTGGACTATGTAGGTTAACGAATGGGCACTTGGACTATGTAGGTAACATAATGGTCACTTGGACTGTCTAGGTTACCTAGCGGGGACTTGGACTATGTAGGTTAACTAGCGGGCACTTGGACTATGTAGGATCCCTATCGGACATTTGTACCACTTAGGTTAATTAGCGGGCACTTTGACTATCTAGGTTAACTAGCGGGAACTTGGACTATCTAGGTCAAATAGCGGGCCCTTGTACTATGTAGGTTAGCTAGCGGGCACTTGGACTATGTAGGTTAACTAGCGGACCTTGGACTATGTAGGTTAACTAGCGGGCACTTGGACTATATACGTCCCCTAGTGGGCACTTGGACTATCTAGGTTAACTAACGGGCACTAGGACTATCTAGGTTAACTAGCGGGCACTTGGACTATCTAGGATACCTAGCGGGTACGTGGACTATGAAGGTTAACTTGCGGACACTTGCACGATCTAGGTTAACTACGTGCCCTTGCACTATGTAGGTTAACTAGCGGGTCCATGGATTATGTAGGTTTACTAGCAGGCACTTGGACTATCTAGGTCAACTAGAGGGCACTTGGACTATGTAGTTTCCCTAGCGGGCATTTGGACTATTTAGGTTACCAAGCGGGAACTTGGACTATGTAGGTTACCTAGCGGGCACTTGGAATATCTAATTTAACTAGCAAGCACTTTGACTATCTAGGTTAACGAACGGGCACTTGGACTATGTAGGTTGCCTAGTGGGCACATGGATTATGTAGGTTCCCTAGCGGGCACTTGGATTATGTAGGTTCCCTATCAGGCACTTGGACTATGTCGGTTAACTAGCAGGCACGTGGACTGTCTAGGTAACCTAGCGGGCAATTGGACTATCTAGGATAACGATCGGGCACTTGGACTATGTAGGTAACCTAGCGGACACTTGGACAGTCTAGGTTACCTAGCGGTCAATTGGACTATCTAGGTTAACGAATGGGCACTTGGACTATCTAGGTTACGTAGCGGGCACTTGGACTATGTAAGTTACCTAGCGGGCACTTGGACTATCTAGGTTACCTAGCGGGCCCTTGGACTATGTAGGTTAACTAGCAGGCACTTGGACTATCTAGGTTACAGAACGGGCATTTGGACTATGTAGGTAACCTAGCATGAACTTGGACAGTCTAGGTTACCTAGCGGGCACTTGGACTTCTAGGTTAACGAACAGGCACTTGGACTATGTATGTTGCATAGCGGGCAATTGGACTATCTAGGTTAGGTAACGGGCATTGGACAATCTAGGTTACCTAGCGGGAACTTGGACTATGTAGGTTACCTAGCGGGCCCTTGGATAATGTAGGTTAACTAGCAGGCACTTGGACTTTCTAGGTTAACGAACGTGCACTTGGACTATGTAGGTAACCTAGTGGACAATTGGACAGTCTAGGTTACCTAGCGGGCACTTGGACTATCTAGGTTAACGAAATGGCACTTGGACTATGTAGGTTACCTTGCGGGCACTTGTACTATCTAGGTTACCTAACGGGAACTTAGATTATGTAGGTTCACTAGCGGGCCCTTGGTCTATCTAGGTTTACTAGCGGGCACTTGGACTATCTAGGTTAACTAGCGGGCACTGGGACTATGTAGTTTCCCTAGCGGGAATTTGGATTATTTAGGTTACCTAGTGGGCACTTGGACTATGTAGGTTACCTAGCGGGCACTTGGACTATGTAGGTTAACTAGAAGGCACTTGGACTATCAAGGTTACCTAGCGGGCCCTTGAACTATGTAGGTTAGCGGCGGGCACTTGGACTATGTAGGTAACCTAATGATCACTTGGACTGTCTAGGTTACCTAGCGGGGACTTGGACTATGTAGGTTAACTAGCGGGCACTTGGACTATGTAGGATCCCTATCGGACATTTGTACTACTTAGGTTAACTAGCGGGCATTTTGACTATCTAGGTTAGCCAGCGTGTACTTGGACTATCTAGGTCAACTAGCGGGCCCTTGTACAATGTAGCTTAACTAGCGGGCACTTGGGCTATCTACGTTACCTAGCGGGCACTTGGAATATGTAGGTTAACGAACGGGCACTTGGACTATGTAGGTAACCTAATTGTCACTTGGACTGTCTAGGTTACCTAGCGGGGACTTGGACTATGTAGGTTAACTAGCGGGCACTTAGACTATGTAGGATCCCTATCGGACATTTGGACTACTTAGGTTAACTAGCGTCCAATTTGACTATCTAGGTTAACTAGCGGGCACTTGGACTATCTAGGTTAACTAACGGACCTTAGACTATGTAGTTTAACTAGCGGGCCCTTGGACAATGTAGGTTAACTAGCGGGCACTTGGACTATCTAGGTTTCCTAGCAGGCACTCAGACTATGTACATACCCTAGCGGGCACATGGACTATATAGGTTACCTAGCGGGCACTTGGACTATGTAGGTTACCTAGTGGGCACTTGGACTATCTAGGTTAACGAACGGGCACTTGGAATATGCAGGTAACCTAGCGGGCACTTGGACTGTCTAGGTTACCTAGCGGCCACTTGGACTTCTAGGTTAACGAACGGGCACTTGGACTATGTAGGTTGCTTACCGGGCACTCGGACTATCTAGGTTAGGTAACGGGCACTTTGAGTATCTAGGTTACCTAGCTGGAACTTGGACAATGTAAGTTACCTAGCGGGCAATTGGACTATCTAGGTTACATAACGGGCACTTTGACTATCTAGGTTACATAGCGGGCACTTGGACTATGTAGGTTAACTAGCGGGCACTTGGACTCTAGGTTACCTAGCGGGCACTTGGACTATCTAGGTTACCTAGCGAGCACTTGGACAGTCTACGTTACCTAGCGGGCACTTGGACTATCTAGGTTAACGAACGGGCACTTGGACTATGTAGGTTACCTAGCGGGCACTTGGACTATGTAGGATCCCTATCGGACATTTGGACTACTTAGTTTACCCAGCGGGCACTTGGACTATCCAGGTTAACTAGCGGGCACATGGACTATCTATGTCAACTAGGGGGCCCTTGTACTATGTAGGTTAACTAGCGAGCACTTGGACTATCTAGGTTAACTAGCGGGCCCTTGGACTACGTAGGACAACTAGCGGGCCCTTGGACTATGTAGGTTAACTAGCGGGCACTTGGACGATCTAGGTTAACAAGAGGGCAGTTGGACTATCTAGGTTAACTAGCGGGCACTTGGATGATCAATGTTAACTAGCGACCACTTGGACTATCTAGGTTAGCTAACGGGCCCTTGGACTAAGTACGTCCCCTAGTGGGCACATGGACTATCTAGATTAACTAACGGGCACTAGGACTATCTAGGTTACCTAGCTGTCACTTGGACTATGAATGTCCCCTAGCGGGCAATTGGATTATCTAGTTTACCTAGCGGGCATTTGGACTATGTAGCTCAACTAGCGGGCCCTTGGACTATGTACGTTCCCTAGCGGGCACTTGGACTATCTCTGTTAACTAGCGGGCACTTGGAATATGTAGGTTAACTAGCGGACACTTGCACTATGTAGGTTACCTAGCAGGCACTTGGACTATCTAGGTTAACTAGCAGGCACTTGGACTATCTAGGTTAACTAGCGTGCACTTGGACTATGTAGGTTCCATACCGGGCACTTGGACTATGTAGGTTAACTAGCGTGCCCTTGGACTATCTAGGTTACGTAGCGGGCACTTGGTATGTAGGTTAACTAGCGGGCACTTGGACTATGTAGGTTAACTAGCGGACACTTGCACGATCTAGGTTAACTAGCGGGCCCTTGCACTACGTAGGTTATTAGCGGGCCATGGATTAAGTAGGTTTACTAGCAGGCACTTGAACTATCTAGGTTAACTAGAGGGCACTTGGACTATGTAGTTTCCCTAGCGGGCAGTTGGACTATTTAGGTTACCAAGGGGGCACTTGGACTATGTAGGTTACCTAGCGAGCACTTGTACAATCTAGGTTACCTAGCAGGCACTTTGACTATCTAGGTTAACTAACGGGCACTTGGACTATGTAGGTTGCCTAGCGGGCACTTGGACTATGTAGGTTACCTAGCGGGCACTTGGACTATGTAGGTTACCTAACAGGCACTTGGATTATGTAGGTTCCCTATCGGGCACTTGGACTATGTTGGTTTACTAGCGGGCACGTGGACTGTCTAGGTTACCTAGCGGGTACTTGGATTATCTAGGTTAACGAATGGGCACTTGGACTATGTAGGTTACCTAGCTGCCACTTGGACTATGTAGGTTAGCTCACAGGCACTTGGACTATCTAGGTTCCCTTGCGGGCACTTGTACTATCTAGGTTACCTAGCTGGCACTTGGACTATGTAGGTCAACTAGCGGGCCCTTGGACTATCTAGGATAGCTAAGGGGCACTTAGATTATGTAGGTTAACTAGCGGGCACTTGGAATATGTAGGTTAAATAGCGGACACTTGCACTATGTAGGTTAACTAGCGGGCGCATGGACTATGTAGGCTCACTAGGGGGCCCCTGGACGATCTAGGTTACCTAGCGGGTACTTGAACTATCTAGGTTAACAGGCGCACACTTGCACTATCTAGGTTACCTTGCGGGCACTTGGACTATCTAGGTTAACGAATCGGCACTTGGAATATGCAGGTAACCTATTGGGCACTTGGACTGTCTAGGTTACCTAGCGGGCACTTGGACTTCTAGGTTAACGAATGGGCACTTGGACTATGTAGGTTGCTTAGCGGGCACTTGGACTATCTAGGTTAGGTAACGGGCACTTGGACTATCTGGGTTACCTAGCTGGAACTTTGACAATGTAAATTACCTAGCGTGCACTTGGACTATCTAGGTTACCTAACGGGCACTTTGACTATCTAGGTTACATAGCGGGCCCTTGGACTATATAGGTAACCTAGCGGGCACTTGGACTATCTAGGTTACCTAGCGGGCACTTTGACTATCTAGGTTAACGAACGGGCACTTGGCCTATCTAGGTCAACTAGCAGGCCCTTGTACTATGTAGGTTAACTAGCGGGCACTTGGATTATCTAGGTTAACTAGCGGACCTTGGACTATGTAGGTTAACTAGCGGGCACTTGGACTATGTAGGTTAACTAGCGGGCACTTGAACTATCTAGGTTTCCTAGCTGGCACTTGGACTATGTACGTACCCTAGTGCGCACTTGGACTATCTAGGTTAACTAACGGGCACTAGGACTATCTAGGTTAACTAGCGGGCACTTGGACTATCTAGGTTACCTAGCAGGCACTTGGATTATGAAGGATCCCTAGCGGGCACTTGGATTATCTAGGTTACCTAGCGGGCACTTTGACTATCTAGGTTAACGAACGGGCACTTAGCCTATCTAGGTCAACTAGCAGGCCCTTGTACTATGTAGGTTAACTAGCGGGCACTTGGATTATCTAGGTTAACTAGCGGACCTTGGACTATGTAGGTTAACTAGCGGGCACTTGGACTATGTAGGTTAACTAGCGGGCACTTGAACTATCTAGGTTTCCTAGCTGGCACTTGGACTATGTACGTACCCTAGTGCGCACTTGGACTATCTAGGTTAACTAACGGGCACTAGGACTATCTAGGTTAACTAGCGGGCACTTGGACTATCTAGGTTACCTAGCAGGCACTTGGATTATGAAGGATCCCTAGCGGGCACTTGGACTATCTAGGTTACCTAGTGGCACTTGGACTATGTAGGTTAACTAGCGGACACTTGCACGATCTAGGTTAACTACCGGGCACTTACACTTTGTAGGTTAACTAGCGGGCCCATGTATTATGTAGGTTTACTAGCAGGCACTTGGACTATGTAGTTTCCCTAGCGGGCATTTGGACTATTTAGGTTACCAAGCGGGCACTTTGACTATGTAAGCTAACTAGGGGTCCCTTGGACGATCTAGGTTACCTAGCGGGTACTTGAACTATCTAGGTTAACTAGCGGACACTTGCACTATCTAGGTTACCTAGCAGGCACTTGGACTATGTACGTTCCCTAGCGGGCACTTGGAATATCTATGTTAACTAGCGGGCACTTGGTATATGTAGGTTAACTAGCGGACACTTGCACTATGTAGGTTACCCAGCAGGCACTTGGACTATGTAGGTTAACTAGAGGACACTTGGGCTATCTAGGTTAACTAGCGGGCCCTTGGACTATTTAGGTTACCTAGCGGGCACTTGGACTATATAGGTTACCTAGCGGGCACTTGGACTATGTAGGTTAACTAACAAGCACTTGGATTATGTAGGTTCCCTATCGGGCACTTGGACTATGTTGGTTTACTAGCGGGCACTTGGACTGTCTAGGTTACCAAGCGGGTACTTGGATTATCTAGGTTAACGAATGGGCACTTGGACTATGTAGGTTACCTTGCCGCCACTTGGACTATCTAGGTTAGCTAACAGGCACATGGAGTATCTAGGTTCCCTAGCGGGCACGTGTACTATCTAGGTTACCTAGCTGGCACTTGGACTATGTAGGTCAACTAGCAGGCCCTTGGACTATCTAGGTTAGCTAACGGGCACTTAGATTATGTAGGTTAACTAGCGGACACTTGCACTATGTAGGTTAACTAGCGGGCGCATGGACTATGTAGGTTTACTAGCGGGCCCTTGGACTTTCTAGGTTCCCTTAAGGGCACATGGACTATCTAGGTTACAGAACAGGGCCTTGGACTATCTAGGTTATCTAGCGGGGACTTGGACTATGTAGGCTAACTAGGGGGCCCCTGGACGATCTAGGTTACCTAGCGGGTACTTGAACTATCTAGGTTAACTGGCGCGCACTTGCACTATCTAGGTTACCTAGCGGGCACTTGGACTATCTAGGTTAACGAATGGGCACTTGGAATATGCAGGTAACCTATTGGGCACTTGGACTGTCTAGGTTACTTAGCGGGCACTTGGACTTCTAGGTTAACGAATGGGCACTTGGACTATGTAGGTTGCTTAGCGGGCACTTGGACTATCTAGGTTAGGTAACGGGCACTTGGACTATGTAGGTTACGTAGCTGGAACTTTGACAATGTAAGTTACCTAGCGGGCACTTGGACTATCTAGGTTACCTAACGGGCACTTTGACTATCTAGGTTACATAGCGGGCCCTTGGACTATATAGGTAACCTAGCGGGCACTTGGACTATCTAGGTTACCTAGTGGGCACTTTGACTATCTAGGTTAACGAACGGGCACTTGGACTATCTAGGTTAACGAACGGGCACTTGGAATATGCAGGTAACCTAGCGGGCACTTGGACTGTCTAGTTTACCTAGCGGGCACTTGGACTTCTAGGTTAACGAAAGGGCACTTGGTCTATGTAGGTTGCTTACCGGGCACTTGTACTATCTAGGTTTCCTAGCTGGCACTTGGACTATGTACATACCCTAGTGCGCACTTGGACTATCTAGTTTACCTAGCGGGCACTTGGACTATGTACGTCCCCTAGTGGGCACTTGGACTATCTAGGTTAACTAACAGGCACTAGGACTATCTAGGTTAACTAGCGGGCACTTGGACTATGTAGGTTAACTAGCGAGCACTTGGACTCTAGGTTACTTAGCGGGCACTTGGACTATCTAGGTTACCTAGCGGGCACTTGGACAGTCTATGTTACCTAGCGGGCACTTGGACTATCTAGGTTAACTAGCGGGCACTTGGATGATCAATGTTAAGTAGCGACCACTTGGACTATCTAGGTTAGCTAACGGGCACTTGGACTAAGTACGTCCCCTAGTGGGCACATGGACTATCTAGATTAAATAACGGGCACTAGGACTATCTAGGTTACCTAGCTGTCACTTGGACTATGAATGTTCCCTAGCGGGCAATTGGATAATCTACTTTACCTAGCGGGCACTTGGACTATGTAGGTCAACTAGCGGACACTTGCACTATGTAGGTAACCTAGCAGGCACTTGGACTATCTTGGTTAACTAGCAGGCACTTGGACTATATAGGTTAACTAGCGTGCACTTGGACTATGTAGGTTCCATACCGGGCACTTGGACTATGTAGGTTAACTAGCGTGCCCTTGGACTATCTAGGTTACCTAGCGGGCATTTGGTATGTAGGTTAACTAGCGGGCACTTGGACTATCTAGGTTAACTAGCGGGCCCTTGGACTATCTAGGTTACCTAGCGGGCACTTGGAATGTGCAGGTAACCTAGCGGGCACTTGGACTATCTAGTTTACCTAGCGGGCACTTGGACTTCTAGGTTAACGAACGGGCACTTGGTCTATGTAGGTTGCTTACCGGGCACTTGGACTATCTAGGTATCCTAGCTGGCACTTGGACTATGTACATACCCTAGTGCGCACTTGGACTATCTAGGTTACCTAGCGGGCACTTGGACTATGTACGTCCCCTAGTGGGCACTTGGACTATCTAGGTTAACTAACAGGCACTAGGACTATCTAGGTTAACTAGCGGGCACTTGGACTATGTAGGTTAACTAGCGAGCACTTGGACTCTAGGTTACCTAGCGGGCACTTGGTCTATCTAGGTTACCTAGCGGGCACTTGGACAGTCTATGTTACCTAGCGGGCACTTGGACTATCTAGGTTAACGAACGGGCACTTGGACTATGTAGGTTACCTAGCGGGCACTTGGACTATGTAGGATCCCTATCGGACATTGGGACTACTTAGGTTACCTAGCGGGCCCTTGGACTATCTAGGTTAACTAGCGGGCACATGGACTATCTTGGTCAACAAGGGGGCCCTTGTACTACGTAGGTCAACTAGCGGACCCTAGGACTATGTAGGTTAACTAGCGGGCACTTGGACGATCTAGGTTAACTAGAGGGCACTTGGACTATCTAGGTTAACTAGCGGGCACTTGGATGATCAATGTTAACTAGCGACCACTTGGACTATCTAGGTTAGCTAACGGGCACTTGGACTAAGTACGTCCCCTAGTGGGCACGTGGACTATCTAGATTAAATAACGGGCACTAGGAATATCTAGGTTACCTAGCTGTCACTTGGACTATGAATGTTCCCTAGCGGGCAATTGGATTATCTAGTTTACCTAGCGGGCACTTGGACTATGTAGGTCAACTAGCGGACACTTGCACTATGTAGGTAACCTAGCAGGCACTTGGACTATCTTGGTTAACTAGCAGGCACTTGGACTATCTAGGTTAACTACCGTGCACTTGGACTATGTAGGTTCCATACCGGGCACTTGGACTATGTAGGTTAACTAGCGTGCCCTTGGACTATCTAGGTTACGTAGCGGGCACTTGGTATGTAGGTTAACTAGCGGGCACTTGGACTATCTAGGTTAACTAGCGGGCCCTTGGACTATCTAGGTTACCTAGCGGGCACTTGGACTATATAGGTTAGCTAGCGGGCACTTGGACTATGTAGGTAACCTAGCGGACAATTGGGCAATCTAGGTTAACTAGCGGGCAATTGGACTATCTAGGTTAACGAACGGGCACTTGGACTATCTAGGTAACCTAGCGGGCACTTGGACTATGTAAGTTACCTACCGGGCACTTGGACTATCTAGGTTACCTAGCGGGCATTTGGACAATGTAGGTAACCTAGCGGGAACTTGGACAGTCCAGGTTACCTAGGGGGCTCTTGGACTTCTAGGTTAACGAACGGGCACTTGGACTATGTATGTTGCATAGCGGGTAATTGGACTATCAAGGTTAGGTAACGGGAACTTGGACTATCTAGGTTACCTGGCTGGAACTTGGACTATCTAGGTTACCTAGCGGGCACTTGGACTATATAGGTTACCTAGCGGGCACTTGGACTATGTAGGTTACCTAGTGGGCACTTGGACTATCTAGGTTAACGAACGGGCACTTGGAATGTGCAGGTAACCTAGCGGGCACTTGGACTATCTAGTTTACCTAGCGGGCACTTGGACTATCTAGGTTAACTAACAGGCACTAGGACTATCTAGGTTAACTAGCGGGCACTTGGACTATGTAGGTTAACTAGCGAGCACTTGGACTCTAGGTTACCTAGCGGGCACTTGGTCTATCTAGGTTACCTAGCGGGCACTTGGACAGTCTATGTTACCTAGCGGGCACTTGGACTATCTAGGTTAACGAACGGGCACTTGGACTATGTAGGTTACCTAGCGGGCACTTGGACTATGTAGGATCCCTATCGGACATTGGGACTACTTAGGTTACCTAGCGGGCACTTGGACTATTTAGTTTAACTAGCGGGCACATGGACTATCTTGGTCAACTAGGGGGCCCTTGTACTACGTAGGTCAACTAGCGGACCCTTGGACTATGTAGGTTAACTAGCGGGCACTTGGACGATCTAGGTTAACTAGAGGGCACTTGGAATATCTAGGTTAACTAGCGGGCACTTGGATGATCAATGTTAACTAGCGACCACTTGGACTATCTAGGTTAGCTAACGGGCACTTGGACTAAGTACGTCCCCTAGTGGGCACGTGGACTATCTAGATTAAATAACGGGCACTAGGAATATCTAGGTTACCTAGCTGTCACTTGGACTATGAATGTTCCCTAGCGGGCAATTGGATTATCTAGTTTACCTAGCGGGCATTTGGACTATGAAGGTCAACTAGCGGACACTTGCACTATGTAGTAACCTAGCAGGCACTTGGACTATCTTGGTTAACTAGCAGGCATTTGGACTATCTAGGTTAACTACCGTGCACTTGGACTATGTAGGTTCCATACCGAGCACTTGGACTATGTAGGTTAACTAGCGTGCCCTTGGATTATCTAGGTTACGTAGCGGGCACTTGGTATGTAGGTTATCTAGCGGGCACTTGGACTATCTAGGTTAACTAGCGGGCCCTTGGACTATCTAGGTTACCTAGCGGGCACTTGGACTATATAGGTTAGCTAGCGGGCACTTGGACTATGTAGGTAACCTAGCGGACAATTGGGCAATCTAGGTTACCTAGCGGGCAATTGGACTATCTAGGTTAACGAACGGGCACTTGGACTATCTAGGTAACCTAGCGGGCACTTGGACTATGTAAGTTACCTAGCGGGCACTTGGACTATCTAGGTTACCTAGCGGCCAGGTTACCTAGGGGGCTCTTGGACTTCTAGGTTAACGAACGGGCACTTGGACTATGTATGTTGCATAGCGGGTAATTGGACTATCAAGGTTAGGTAACGGGAACTTGGACTATCTAGGTTACCTGGAGGGAACTTGAACTACGTAAGTTACCTAGCGGGCAGTTGGACTATGTAGGTTAACTAACGGGCACTTGGACTATATAGGTTACCTAGCGGACCCTTGGACTATGTAGGTTACCTAGCGGGCACTTGGATTATCTAGGTTACCTAACAGAACTTGGAATATCTAGGTTACCTAGCGGGCACTTGGACTATGTAGGTTACCTTGCGGGCACTTGTACTATCTAGGTTACCTAACGGGAACTTGGACTATGTAGGTTAACTAGCGGGCCCTTGGACTATGTAGGTTAACTAGCGGGTTCTTGGACTATCTAGGTTAACTAGCGGGCACTTGGACTATCTAGGTTAACTAGCTGACCTTGGACTATTTAGGTTAACTAGCGGGCACTTGGACTATCTAGGTTAACTAGCTGACCTTGGACTATGTAGCTTAACTAGCGGGCACTTGCACTATCTAGGTTAACTAGCGGGCACTTGCACAATGCAGGTTCCCTAGCGGGCACTTTGACTATGTAGATTCCCTAGCGGGCACTTGTACTATATAGGTTCCCTACGGGCACTTGGACAATCTAGGTTCCCTAACGGGCACTTGGAATATGTAGTTTCCCTATCGGGCACTTGGACTATGTAGGTTCCTCAGCGGGAACCTGGACTATGTAGGTTCCCTATCGGGTATTGGACTATGTCGGTTAACTAGCAGGCCCTTGGACTATGTATGTTACCTACCGGGCACTTGGACTATCTAAATTAACTAGCGGGCCCTTGGACTATCTATGTTAACTAGCGGGCATTTGGACTATCTAGGTTAACGAGCGGGCACTTGGACTATCTAAGTTAACTAGCTGACCTTGGACTATGTAGCTTAACTTGCGGGCACTTGGACTATCTAGGTCAACTAGCGGGCACTTGCACAATGCAGGTTCCCTAGCGGGCACTTTGACTATGTAGGTTCCCTAGCAGGCACTTGGAATATATAGGTTCCCTACGGGCACTTGGACTATCTAGGTTCCCTATCGGGCACTTGGTATATGTAGGTTCCTCAGCGGGCACTTGGACTATGTAGGTTAACTAGCAGGCCCTTGGACTATCTAGATTAACTAGCGGGCCCTTGGACTATCTAGGTTAACTAGCGGGCACTTGGACTATCTAGGTTAACTAGCGGGCACTTGGATTATCTAGATTTACTAGCGGGCCCTTGGTCTATCTAGGTTTACTAGCGGGCACTTGGACTATCTAGGTTAACTAGCGGGCACTGGGACTATGTAGTTTCCCTAGCGGGAATTTGGATTATTTAGGTTACCTAGTGGGCACTTGGACTATATAGGTTACCTAGCGGTCACTTGGATTATCTAGATTAACTAGCGGGCCCTTGGTCTATCTAGGTTTACTAGCGGGCACTTGGACTATCTATGTTAACTAGCAGGCCCTAGGACTATGTAGATTCCCTAGCGGGCACTTGGACTACATAGGTTCCCTAGCGGGCACATTTACTCTGTATGTTCCCTACGGACACTTGAACTATGTAAGTTAACTACCGGGCACTTGGACTATGTAGGTTAACTAGCGGGCCCTTGGACTATCTAGGTTACCTAGGGGGCACTTGGACTATGTAGGTTAACTACCGGGCACATGCACTCTCTAGGTTACCTAGCGAGCACTTGGACTATGTACGTTCCCTAGCGGGCACTTGGACTATGTATGTTAACTAGCGGGCACTTGGACTATGTAGGTTAACTAGGGGACACTTGCACTATGTAGGTTATCTAGTGGCACTTGTACTATCTAGGTTAACTAGCGGGCACTTAGACTATCTAGGTTAACTAGCGTGCACTTGGACTATGTAGTTTACCTAGCGGGAACTTGGACTATCTAGGTTAACTAGCGGGTTCTTGGACTATGTAATTTAACTAGCGGGCACTTGGACTATGTAGGTTCCAGAGCGGGCACTTGGACTATCTAGGTTCCCTAGCGGGCACTGGTACTATGTAGGTTAACTAGAGGACACTTGGACGATCTAGGTTAACTAGCGGGTACTTGGACTATGTAGGATAACTAGTGGGCCCTTGAACAGTGTAGATTAACTAGCGGCACTTGGACTACATAGGTTCCCTAGCGGGCACATTTACTCTGTATGTTCCCTACGGACACTTGAACTATGTATGTTAACTACCGGGCACTTGGACTATGTAGGTTAACTAGCGGGCCCTTGGACTATCTAGGTTACCTAGGGGGCACTTGGACTATGTAGGTTAACTACCGGGCACATGCACTATCTAGGTTACCTAGCGAGCACTTGGACTATGTACGTTCCCTAGCGGGCACTTGGACTATGTAGGTTAACTAGGGGACACTTGCACTATGTAGGTTACCTAGCGGCACTTGTACTATCTAGGTTAACTAGCGGGCACTTGGACTATCTAGGTTAACTAGCGTGCACTTGGACTATGTAGGTTCCTTAGCGGGCACTTGGACTAACTAGTTTACCTAGCGGGCACTTGGACTATGTAGGTTAACTAGCGGACAGTTGCACGATCTAGGTTACATAGCTGGAACTTGGACTATATAGGTTACCTTGCGGGCACTTGGACTATGTAGGTTACTTAGCGGGCACTTGGACTATCTAGGTTAACGAACGTGCACTTGGACTATGTAGGTAACCTAGCGGACAATTGGGCAATCTGGGTTACCTAGCGGGCAATTGGACTATCTAGGTTAACGAACGGGCACTTGGACTATCTAGGTAACCTAGCGGGCACTTGGACTATGTAAGTTACCTAGCGGGCACTTGGACTATCTAGGTTACCTAGCGGGCATTTGGACTATGTAGGTAACCTAGCGGGAACTTGGACAGTCCAGGTTACCTAGGGGGCTCTTGGACTTCTAGGTTAACGAACGGGCACTTGGACTATGTATGTTGCATAGCGGGTAATTGGACTATCAAGGTTAGGTAACGGGAACTTGGACTATCTAGGTTACCTGGCGGGAACTTGGACTACGTAGGTTACCTAGCGGGCAATTGGACTATGTAGGTTAACTAACGGGCACTTGGACTATATAGGTTACCTAGCGGACCCTTGGACTATGTAGGTTACCTAGCGGGCACTTGGATTATCTAGGTTAACGAAAGGGAACTAGGACTATGTAGGTTACCTAGCGGACACTTGGATTATCTAGGTTACCTAACAGGAACTTGGAATATCTAGGTTACCTAGTGGGCACTTGGACTATGTAGGTTACCTTGCGGGCACTTGTACTATCTAGGTTACCTAACGGGAACTTGGAATATGTAGGTTAACAAGCGGACACTTGGACGCTCTAGGTTAACTAGCGGGCACTTGGAATATCTAGGTTAACTAGCGGGCCCTTGGACTATGTAGGTTAAGTAGCGGGAACTTGGACTATCTAGGTTAACTAGCGGGTTCTTGGACTATGTAGGTTAACTAGCGGGCACTTGGACTATCTAGGTTAACTAGCTGACCTTGGACTATGTAGGTTAACTAGCGGGAACTTGGACTATCTAGGTTAACTAGCTGACCTTGGACTATGTAGCTTAACTAGCGGGCACTTGCACTATCTAGGTTAACTAGCGGGCACTTGCACAATGCAGGTTCCCTAGCGGGCACTTTGACTATGTAGATTCCCTAGCGGGCACTTGTACTATATAGGTTCCCTACGGGCACTTGGACTATCTAGGTTCCCTATCGGGCACTTGGACTATGTAGGTTCCTCAGCGGGAACCTGGACTATGTAGGTTCCCTATCGGGTATTGGACTATGTAGGTTAACTAGCAGGCCCTTGGACTATGTAGGTTACCTACCGGGCACTTGGACTATCTAAATTAACTAGCGGGCCCTTGGACTATCTATGTTAACTAGCGGGCATTTGGACTATCTAGGTTAACTAGCGGTCACTTGGACTATCTAAGTTAACTAGCTGACCTTGGACTATGTAGCTTAACTAGCGGGCACTTGGACTATCTAGGTTAATTAGCGGGCACTTGCACAATGCAGGTTCCCTAGCGGGCACTTTGACTATGTAGGTTCCCTAGCAGGCACTTGGAATATATAGGTTCCCTACGGGCACTTGGACTATCTAGGTTCCCTAACGGGCACTTGGACTATCTAGGTTCCCTATCGGGCACTTGGACTATGTAGGTTCCTCAGCGGGCACTTGGACTATGTAGGTTCCCTATCGGGCATTGGACTATGTAGGTTAACTAGCAGGCCCTTGGACTATCTAGATTAACTAGCGGGCCCTTGGACTATCTAGGTTAACTAGCGGGCACTTGGACTATCTAGGTTAACTAGCGGGCACTTGGACTATCTAGGTTAACTAGCGGGCACTTGGATTATCTAGATTAACTAGCGGGTCCTTGGACTATCTAGGTTTACTAGCGGGCACTTGGACTATCTAGGTTAACTAGCGGGCTCTGGGACTAAGTAGTTTCCCTAGCGGGAATTTGGATTATTTAGGTTACCTAGTGGGCACTTGGACTATGTAGGTTACCTAGCGGGCACTTGGACCATGTAGGTTAACTAGAAGGCCCTTGGACTATCAGGTTACCTAGCGGGCCCTTGAACTATGTAGGTTAGGGGCGGGCACTTCAACTATGTAGGTAACCTAATGATCACTTGGACTGTCTAGGTTACCTAGCGGGGACTTGGACTATGTTGGTTAACTAGCGGGCACTTGGACTATGTAGGATCCCTATCGGACATTTGTACTACTTAGGTTAACTAGCGGGCACTTTGACTATCTAGGTTAGCTAGCGGGCACTTGGACTATCTAGGTAAACTAGCGGGCCCTTGTACAATGTAGCTTAACTAGCGGGCACTTGGGCTATCTATGTTACCTAGCGGGCACTTGGACTATGTAGGTTAACGAACGGGCACTTGGACTATGTAGGTAACCTAATTGTCACTTGGACTGTCTAGGTTACCTAGTGGGGACTTGGACTATGTAGGTTAACTAGCGGGCACTTGGACTATGTAGGATCCCTATAGGACATTTGGACTACTTAGGTTAACTAGCGGGCACTTGGACTATCTAGGTTAACTAGCGGGCACTTGGACTATCTAGGTTAACTAATGGACCTTAGACTATGTAGGTTAACTAGCGGGCCCTTGGACAATGTAGGTTAACTAGCGGGCACTTGGACTATCTAGGTTTCCTAGCAGGCACTCAGACTATGTTCATACCCTAGCGCGCACTTGGACTATCTAGGTTACCTAGGGGGCACTTGGACTATGTACGTCCCCTAGTGGGCACTTGGACTATCTAGGTTAACTAACGGGCACTAGGACTATCTAGTTTAACTAGTGTGCACTTGGACTATCTAGGTTATCTAGCAGGCACTTGGATTATGAAGGATCCCTAGCGGGCACTTGGACTATCTAGGTTACCTAGCGGGCACTTGCACAATGCAGGTTCCCTAGCGGGCACTTTGACTATGTAGATTCCCTAGCGGGCACTTGTACTATATAGGTTCCCTACGGGCACTTGGACTATCTAGGTTCCCTATCGGGCACTTGGACTATGTAGGTTCCTCAGCGGGAACCTGGACTATGTAGGTTCCCTATCGGGTATTGGACTATGTAGGTTAACTAGCAGGCCCTTGGACTATGTAGGTTACCTACCGGGCACTTGGACTATCTAAATTAACTAGCGGGCCCTTGGACTATCTATGTTAACTAGCGGGCATTTGGACTATCTAGGTTAACTAGCGGTCACTTGGACTATCTAAGTTAACTAGCTGACCTTGGACTATGTAGCTTAACTAGCGGGCACTTGGACTATCTAGGTTAATTAGCGGGCACTTGCACAATGCAGGTTCCCTAGCGGGCACTTTGACTATGTAGGTTCCCTAGCAGGCACTTGGAATATATAGGTTCCCTACGGGCACTTGGACTATCTAGGTTCCCTAACGGGCACTTGGACTATCTAGGTTCCCTATCGGGCACTTGGACTATGTAGGTTCCTCAGCGGGCACTTGGACTATGTAGGTTCCCTATCGGGCATTGGACTATGTAGGTTAACTAGCAGGCCCTTGGACTATCTAGATTAACTAGCGGGCCCTTGGACTATCTAGGTTAACTAGCGGGCACTTGGACTATCTAGGTTAACTAGCGGGCACTTGGACTATCTAGGTTAACTAGCGGGCACTTGGATTATCTAGATTAACTAGCGGGTCCTTGGACTATCTAGGTTTACTAGCGGGCACTTGGACTATCTAGGTTAACTAGCGGGCTCTGGGACTAAGTAGTTTCCCTAGCGGGAATTTGGATTATTTAGGTTACCTAGTGGGCACTTGGACTATGTAGGTTACCTAGCGGGCACTTGGACCATGTAGGTTAACTAGAAGGCCCTTGGACTATCAGGTTACCTAGCGGGCCCTTGAACTATGTAGGTTAGGGGCGGGCACTTCAACTATGTAGGTAACCTAATGATCACTTGGACTGTCTAGGTTACCTAGCGGGGACTTGGACTATGTTGGTTAACTAGCGGGCACTTGGACTATGTAGGATCCCTATCGGACATTTGTACTACTTAGGTTAACTAGCGGGCACTTTGACTATCTAGGTTAGCTAGCGGGCACTTGGACTATCTAGGTAAACTAGCGGGCCCTTGTACAATGTAGCTTAACTAGCGGGCACTTGGGCTATCTATGTTACCTAGCGGGCACTTGGACTATGTAGGTTAACGAACGGGCACTTGGACTATGTAGGTAACCTAATTGTCACTTGGACTGTCTAGGTTACCTAGTGGGGACTTGGACTATGTAGGTTAACTAGCGGGCACTTGGACTATGTAGGATCCCTATAGGACATTTGGACTACTTAGGTTAACTAGCGGGCACTTGGACTATCTAGGTTAACTAGCGGGCACTTGGACTATCTAGGTTAACTAATGGACCTTAGACTATGTAGGTTAACTAGCGGGCCCTTGGACAATGTAGGTTAACTAGCGGGCACTTGGACTATCTAGGTTTCCTAGCAGGCACTCAGACTATGTTCATACCCTAGCGCGCACTTGGACTATCTAGGTTACCTAGGGGGCACTTGGACTATGTACGTCCCCTAGTGGGCACTTGGACTATCTAGGTTAACTAACGGGCACTAGGACTATCTAGTTTAACTAGTGTGCACTTGGACTATCTAGGTTATCTAGCAGGCACTTGGATTATGAAGGATCCCTAGCGGGCACTTGGACTATCTAGGTTACCTAGCGGGCACTTGGACTATGTAGGTTAACTAGCGGACACTTGCACGATCTAGGTTAACTAGCGGGCCCATGGAGTATGTAGGTTTACTAGCAGGCACTTGGACTATCTAGGTTAACTAGGGGGCACTTGGACTATGTAGTTTCCCTAGCGGGCATTTGGAGTATTTAGGTTACCAAGCGGGACCTTGGACTATGTAGGTTACCAACAGGCACTTTGACTATCTAGGTTAACTAACGGGCACTTGGACTATGTAGGTTGCCTAGTGGGCACTTGGACTTTGTAGGTTCCCTAGCGGGCACTTGGATTATGTAGGTTCCCTATCGGGCACTTGGATTATGTAGGTTCCCTATCGGGCACTTGGACTATGTAGGTTAACTAGCGGGCACTTGGACTGTCTAGGTAACCTAGCGGGCACTTGGACATTCTAGTTTAACGAACGGGCACTTGGACTATGTAGGTAACCTAGCGGGCACTTGGACTGTCTAGGTTACCTAGCGGGCACTTTGACTATCTAGGTTAACGAATGGGCACTTGGACTATATAGGTTACCTAGCGGGCACTTGGACTATGTAGGATCCCTATCGGATATTTGTACTACTTAGGTTAACTAGCAGGCACTTTGACTATCTAGGTTAACTAGCGGGCACTTGGACTATCTAGGTCAACTACCGGACCTTGGACTATGTAGTTTAACTAGCGGGCACTTGGACTATCAAAGTTAACAAGTGAGCCCTTGGACTATGTAGGTTAACGAGCGGGCACTTGGACTATCTAGGTTAACTAGCAGACCTTGGACTATGTAGGTTACCTAGCGTGCCCTTGGACTATGTAGGTTAACTAGCGGGCACATGGACTATCTAGGTTTCCCAGCAGGCACTTGGACTATGTACATACCCTAGCGCGCACTTGGACTATCTAGGTTAACTAGCGGGCACTTGGACTATCTAGGTTACCTAGCAGGCAATTGGATTATGAAGGATCCCTAGCGGGCACTTGGACAATCTAGGTTAACTAGCGGGCACTTGGACGATCTAGGTTAACTACCGGGCACTTGGACTATCAAATTTAACAAGAGAGCCCTTGCACTATGTAGGTTAACTAGCGGACCCTTGGACTATCTAGGTTACCTAGCGGGCACTTGGACTATATAGGTTACCCAGCGGACACTTGTACTATGTAGGTTACCTAGTGGGCACTTGGACTATCTAAGTTAACGAACGGGCACTTGGAATATTCAGGTAACCTATCGGGCACTTGCAGTGTCTAGGTTACCTAGCGGGCACTTGGTCTTCTAGGTTAACGAACGGGCACTTGGACTATGTAGGTTGCTTATTGGGCACTTGGACTATCTAGGTTACCTAACGGGCACTTTGAGTATCTAGGTTACATAGCGGGCACTTGGATTATGTAGGTTAACTAGCGGACACTTGCATGATCTAGGTTAACTAGCGGGCCCTGCACTATGTAGGTTAACTAGCGGGCCCATGGATTATGTAGGTTTATTAGCAGGCACTTGGACTATCTAGGTTAACTAGCGGGCACTTGGACTATGTAGTTTCCCTAGCGGGCATTTGGACTATTTAGGTTACTATCGGGAACTTGCACTATGTAGGTTACCTAGCGGGCACCTGGACTATCTAGGTTACCTAGCAGGCACTTTGACTATCTAGGTTAACTAACGGGCACTTGGACTATGTAGGTTGCCTAGCGGGCACTTGGACTATGTAGGTTGCCTAGCGGGCTCTTGGATTATGTAGGTTCCCTATCGGGCACGTGGATTATGTAGGTTCCCTATCGGGCACTTGGACTATCTAGGTTAACGAACGGGCACTTGGACTGTGTAGGTAACCTAGCGGGCACATGGACTGTCTAGGTTACCTAGCGGGCACTTTGACTATCTATGTTAACGAATGGGCACTTGGACTATGTAGGTTACCTAGCGGGCACTTGGACTATGTAGCATCCCTATCGGACATTTGTACTACTTAGGTTAACTAGTGGGCACTTTGACTATCTAGGTCAACTAGCGGGCCTTTGTACTATGTAGGTTAACTAGCGGGCACTTAGACTATCTAGGTTAATTAGCGGACCTTGGACTATGTAGGTTGACTAGCGGGCACTTGGACTATCTAGGTTTCCTAGCAGGCACTCAGACTATGTACATACCCTAGCGCGCACTTGGACTATCTAGGTTACCTAGCGGGCACTTGGACTATGTATGTCCCCTAGTGGGCAATTGGACTATCTAGGTTAACTAACGGGCACTAGGACTATCTTGGATAACTAGCGGCCACTTGGAGTATCTAGGTTACCTAGCGGGCACTTGGACAATCTAGCTTAACTAGCGGGCACTTGGACTATCAAAGTTTACAAGTGAGCCCTTGGACTATGTAGGTTAACTTGCGGGCCCTTGGACTATCTAGGTTACCTAGCGGGCAATTGAACTATATAGGTTACCTAGCGGGCACTTGGACTATGTAGGTTACCTAGTGGGCACTTGGACTATCTAAGTTAACGAACGGGCACTTGGAATATGCAGGTAACCTAGCGGGCACTTGGAATGTCTAGGTTACCTAGCGGGCACTTGGACTTCTAGGTTAACGAACGGGCACTTGGACTATATAGTTTGCTTATTGGGCACTTGGACTATATAGATTAGGTAACGGGCACTTGGACTATCTAGATTACCTAGCTGGAACTTGGACAATGTAAGTTACCTAGCGGGCAGTTGGACTATCTAAGTTACATAGCGGGCACTTGGACTATGTAGGTTAACTAGCGAGCACTTGGACTCTAGGTTACCTAGCTGGCACTTGGACTATCTAGGTTACCTAGTGGGCCCTTGGACTACGTAGGTTTCCTAGCGGGCACTTGGACTATCTAGGTTAACGAACGGGCACTTTGATTATGTAGGTAACCTAGTGGGCACTTGGACAGTCTAGGTTACCTAGCGGGCACTTGGACTATCTAGGTTAACGAACGGGCACTTGGACTATGTAGGTAACCTAGCGGACACTTGGACAGTCTAGGTTACCTAGCGGTCAATTGGACTATCTAGGTTAACGAATGGGCACTTGGACTATCTAGGTTACCTAGCGGGCACTTGGACTATGTAAGTTACCTAGCGGGCACTTGGATTATCTAGGTTACCTAGCGGGCCCTTGGACTATGTAGGTTAACTAGCAGGCACTTGTACTATTTAGGTTACCGAACGGGCATTTGGACTATGTAGGTAACCTAGCATGAACTTGGACAGTCTAGGTTACCTAGCGGGCACTTGGACTTCTAGGTTAACGAACGGGCACTTGGACTATGTATGTTGCATAGCGGGCAATTGGACTATCTAGGTTAGGTAACGGGCATTGGACTATCTAGGTTACCTAGCGGGAACTTGGACTATGTAGGTTACTTAGCGGTCACTTGGACTATCTAGGTTAACGAACGTGCACTTGGACTATGTAGGTAACCTAGTGGACAATTGGACAGTCTAGGTTACCTAGCGGGCACTTGGACTATCTAGGTTAACGAAATTGCACTTGGACTATGTAGGTTACCTAGCGGGCACTTGGATTATCTAGGTTAGCTAACAGGAACTTGGAATATCTAGGTTACCTAGCGGGCACTTGGATTATGTAGGTTACCTTGCGGGCACTTTTACTATCTAGGTTACCTAACGGGAACTTAGACTATGTAGGTTAACTAGCGGACACTTGGACCATCTAGGTTAACTAGAGGGCACTTGGAATATCTAGGTTAACTAGCGGGCCCTTGGACTATGTAGGTTAAATAGCGGGAACTTTGACTATCTAGGTTAACTAGAGGGTTCTTGGACTTTGTAGGTTAACTAACGGGCACTGGGACTATCTAGGTTAACTAGCTGACCTTGGACTATGTAGGTTGCCTAGCGGGCACTTTGACTATGTAGGTTCCCTAGCGGGCACTTGGACTATCTAGGTTCCCTAACGGACACTTGTAATATATAGGTTCCCTATCGGGCAATTGGACTATGTGGATTCATCCGCGCGCACTTGGACTATGTAGGTTCCCTATTGGGCATTGGACTATGTAAGTTAACTAGCAGGTCTTTGTACTATCTAGGTTACCTAGCGGGCACTTGGACTATGTAGGTTAACTAGAAGACACTTGGAAAATCTAGGTTACCTAGCGGGCACTTGAACTATGTACATACCCTAGAGGGCACTTGGACTACCTAGGTTACCTAGCAGGCACTTG
Organism: Tenrec ecaudatus; assembly: GCF_050624435.1. Taxonomy (NCBI): domain Eukaryota; kingdom Metazoa; phylum Chordata; class Mammalia; order Afrosoricida; family Tenrecidae; genus Tenrec; species Tenrec ecaudatus. The sequence continues at coordinate 1,720,866 of NW_027457620.1, forward strand.
GACTATGTACGTCCCCTAGCGGGCACTTGGACTATCTAGGTAAACTAGAGGGCCCTTGGACTATGTAGGTTAACTAACGGGCACTTGGATTATCTAGGTTAACTAGCGGGCACTTGGATTATCTAGATTAACTAGAGGGCACTTGGACTATCTAGGTTAACTAGCGGGCCCTTGGACTATCTAGATTTACTAGCGGGCTCTTGGACTATCTAGGTTTACTAGCGGGCCTTGGACTATCTAGGTTAACTAGCGGGCACTTGGACTATGTAGTTTCCCTAGCGAGCATTTGGATTACTTAGGTTACCTAGTGGGCACTTGGACTATGTAGGTTACCTAGCGGGCACTTGGACTATGTAGGTTAACTAGAAGGCACTTGGACTATCAAGGTTACCTAGCGGGCCCTTGGACTATGTAGGTTACCAGCGGGCACTTGCACTATCTAAGTTAACGAACGTGCACTTGGATTATTTAGGTAACCTAGCGGGCACTTGGACTATGTAAGTTACCTAGCGGGCACTTGGACTATCTAGGTTACCTAGCGGCCAGGTTACCTAGGGGGCTCTTGGACTTCTAGGTTAACGAACGGGCACTTGGACTATGTATGTTGCATAGCGGGTAATTGGACTATCAAGGTTAGGTAACGGGAACTTGGACTATCTAGGTTACCTGGAGGGAACTTGGACTACGTAGGTTACCTAGCGGGCAGTTGGACTATGTAGGTTAACTAACGGGCACTTGGACTATATAGGTTACCTAGCGGACCCTTGGACTATGTAGGTTACCTAGCGGGCACTTGGATTATCTAGGTTACCTAACAGAACTTGGAATATCTAGGTTACCTAGCGGGCACTTGGACTATGTAGGTTACCTTGCGGGCACTTGTACTATCTAGGTTACCTAACGGGAACTTGGACTATGTAGGTTAACTAGCGGGCCCTTGGACTATGTAGGTTAACTAGCGGGTTCTTGGACTATCTAGGTTAACTAGCGGGCACTTGGACTATCTAGGTTAACTAGCTGACCTTGGACTATTTAGGTTAACTAGCGGGCACTTGGACTATCTAGGTTAACTAGCTGACCTTGGACTATGTAGCTTAACTAGCGGGCACTTGCACTATCTAGGTTAACTAGCGGGCACTTGCACAATGCAGGTTCCCTAGCGGGCACTTTGACTATGTAGATTCCCTAGCGGGCACTTGTACTATATAGGTTCCCTACGGGCACTTGGACAATCTAGGTTCCCTAACGGGCACTTGGAATATGTAGTTTCCCTATCGGGCACTTGGACTATGTAGGTTCCTCAGCGGGAACCTGGACTATGTAGGTTCCCTATCGGGTATTGGACTATGTCGGTTAACTAGCAGGCCCTTGGACTATATATGTTACCTACCGGGCACTTGGACTATCTAAATTAACTAGCGGGCCCTTGGACTATCTATGTTAACTAGCGGGCATTTGGACTATCTAGGTTAACGAGCGGGCACTTGGACTATCTAAGTTAACTAGCTGACCTTGGACTATGTAGCTTAACTAGCGGGCACTTGGACTATCTAGGTTAATTAGCGGGCACTTGCACAATGCAGGTTCCCTAGCGGGCACTTTGACTATGTAGGTTCCCTAGCAGGCACTTGGAATATATAGGTTCCCTACGGGCACTTGGACTATCTAGGTTCCCTATCGGGCACTTGGTATATGTAGGTTCCTCAGCGGGCACTTGGACTATGTAGGTTAACTAGCAGGCCCTTGGACTATCTAGATTAACTAGCGGGCCCTTGGACTATCTAGGTTAACTAGCGGGCACTTGGACTATCTAGGTTAACTAGCGGGCACTTGGATTATCTAGATTTACTAGCGGGCCCTTGGTCTATCTAGGTTTACTAGCGGGCACTTAGACTATCTAGGTTAACTAGCGGGCACTGGGACTATGTAGTTTCCCTAGCGGGAATTTGGATTATTTAGGTTACCTAGTGGGCACTTGGACTATATAGGTTACCTAGCGGTCACTTGGATTATCTAGATTAACTAGCGGGCCCTTGGTCTATCTAGGTTTACTAGCGGGCACTTGGACTATCTATGTTAACTAGCAGGCCCTAGGACTATGTAGATTCCCTAGCGGGCACTTGGACTACATAGGTTACCTAGCGGGCACATTTACTCTGTATGTTCCCTACGGACACTTGAACTATGTAAGTTAACTACCGGGCACTTGGACTATGTAGGTTAACTAGCGGGCCCTTGGACTATCTAGGTTACCTAGGGGGCACTTGGACTATGTAGGTTAACTACCGGGCACATGCACTCTCTAGGTTACCTAGCGAGCACTTGGACTATGTACGTTCCCTAGCGGGCACTTGGACTATGTATGTTAACTAGCGGGCACTTGGACTATGTAGGTTAACTAGGGGACACTTGCACTATGTAGGTTATCTAGTGGCACTTGTACTATCTAGGTTAACTAGCGGGCACTTAGACTATCTAGGTTAACTAGCGTGCACTTGGACTATGTAGTTTACCTAGCGGGAACTTGGACTATCTAGGTTAACTAGCGGGTTCTTGGACTATGTAATTTAACTAGCGGGCACTTGGACTATGTAGGTTCCAGAGCGGGCACTTGGACTATCTAGGTTCCCTAGCGGGCACTGGTACTATGTAGGTTAACTAGCGGACACTTGGACGATCTAGGTTAACTAGCGGGTACTTGGACTATGTAGGATAACTAGTGGGCCCTTGAACAGTGTAGATTAACTAGCGGCACTTGGACTACATAGGTTCCCTAGCGGGCACATTTACTCTGTATGTTCCCTACGGACACTTGAACTATGTATGTTAACTACCGGGCACTTGGACTATGTAGGTTAACTAGCGGGCCCTTGGACTATCTAGGTTACCTAGGGGGCACTTGGACTATGTAGGTTAACTACCGGGCACATGCACTATCTAGGTTACCTAGCGAGCACTTGGACTATGTACGTTCCCTAGCGGGCACTTGGACTATGTAGGTTAACTAGGGGACACTTGCACTATGTAGGTTACCTAGCGGCACTTGTACTATCTAGGTTAACTAGCGGGCACTTGGACTATCTAGGTTAACTAGCGTGCACTTGGACTATGTAGGTTCCTTAGCGGGCACTTGGACTAACTAGTTTACCTTGCGGGCACTTGGACTATGTAGGATCCCTAGCGGGCACTTGGACTATTTAGGTTACCTAGCAGGCACTTTGACTATCTAGGTTAACTAATGGGCACTTGGACTATGTAGGTTCCCTAGCGGGCACTTGGATTTTGATGGTTCCCTATAGGGTACTTGGACTGTCTAGGTTAACTATCGGGCAATTGGACTGTCTAGGTTACCTAGTGGGCACTTGGAGTATGTAGTTTACCTAGCAGGCACTTGGATTATGTAGGTTAACTAGCGGGCACTTGGACTATTAGGGTCCCTAGCGGGCATTTGGATTATATAGGTTACCTAGCGGGCACTTGGACTATGTAGGTTACCTTGCGGGCACTTGTACTCTCTAGGTTACCTAAAGGGAACTTGGACTATGTAGGTTAACTAGCGGACACTTGGACGATCTAGGTTAACTAACGGGCACTTAGAATATCTAGGTTAACTAGCGGGCCCTTGGACTATGTAGGTTAACTAGAGGGAACTTGGACTATCTAGGTTAAGTATCGGGTTCTTGGACTATGTAGGTTAACTAGCGGGCACTTGGACTATCTAGGTTAACTAGCTGACCTTGGACTATGTAGGTTAACTAGCGGGCACTTGGACTATCTAGGTTAACTAGCGGGCACTTGCACAATGCAGGTTCCCTAGCGGGCACTTTGACTATGTAGGTTCCCTAGCGGGCACTTGGACTATATAGGTTCCCTATGGGCACTTGGACTATCTAGGTTCCCTAACGGGCACTTGGACTATGTAGGTTCCTCAGCGGGCATTGGACTATGTAGGTTAACTAGCAGGACCTTAGACTATCTAGGTTACCTAGCGGGCACTTGGACTATGTAGCTTAACTAGCGGACACTTGGACAATCTAGGTTACCTAGTGGGCACTTGAACTATGTACATACCCTAGCGGACACTTGGACTATCTAGGTTACCTAGCGGGCACTTGGACTATGTACATACCCTAGCGGGCACTTGAACTATCAAGGTTACCTAGCGGGCCCTTGGACTATGTAGGTTACCAGTGGGCACTTGGACTATCTAGGTTAACGAACGTGCACTTGGACTATTTAGGTAACATAGCGGGCACTTGGACTGTCTAGGTTACCTAGCGGGCACTTGGCCTATCTAGGTTAATGAACGGACACTTGGACTATGTAGGTTAACTAGCGGACACTTCGACTATCTAGGTTAGTTAACGGGCAATTGGACTATTTGGATACCTAGCAGGCACTTGGACTATGTAGGTTCCATAGCGGGCACTTTGACTATTTAGGTTACCTAGCAGGCTCTTTGACTATCTAGGTTAACTAACGGGCACTTGGACTATGTAGGTTGCATAGCGAGCGCTTGGAATATGTAGGTTCCCTAGCGGGCACTTGGACTATGTAGGTTCCCTATCGGGTACTTGGACTGTCTAGGTTAACTAGAGGGCAATTGGTCTGTCTAGGTTACCTAGTGGGCACTTGGACTATGTAGTTTACCTAGCAGGCACTTGGACTATGTAGGTTAACTAGCGGGCACTTGGACTGTCTAGGTAACCTAGAGGGCACTTGGAATATCTAGGTTAACGAACGGGCACTTGGACTATGTAAGTAACCTAGCTGGCACTTGGACTGTCTAGGTTACCTAGCGGGCATTTTGAGTATCTAGGTTAACGAACGGGCACTTGGATATGTAGGTTACCTAGCGGGCACTTGGACTATGTAGTATCCCTATCGGGTACTTGGACTGTCTAGGTTAACTAGAGGGCAATTGGACTGTCTAGGTTACCTAGTGGGCACTTGGACTATGTAGTTTACCTAGCAGGCACTTGGACTATGTAGGTTAACTAGCGGGCACTTGGACTATCTAGGTTTACTAGCGGGCACTTGGACTATCTAGGTCAACTAGCGGGCCCTTGTACTATGTAGGTTAACTAGAGGGGACTTGGACTATCTAGGTTAAATAGCGGACCTTGGACTATGTAGGTTAACTAGCGGGCCCTTGGACTATGTAGGTTAACTATCGGGCACTTGGACTATCTAGGTTTCCTAGCCAGCAATCGGACTATGTACATACCCTAGCGCGCACTTGGACTATCTAGGTTACCTAGCAGGCACTTGGACTATATACGTCCCCGAGAGGGCACTTGGACTATCTAGGTTAACTAACGGGCATTTGGACTATGTAGTTTCCCTAGCGGGCATTTGGATTATTTAGGTTACCTAGTGGACACTTGGACTATGTAGGTTACCTAGCGGGCACTAGGACTATGTAGGTTAACTAGAAGGCACTTGGACTATCAAGGTTACCTAGAGGGCCCTTGAACTATTTAGGTTACCAGCGGGCACTTGGCCCATCTAGGTTAACGAACGGGCACTTGGATTATGTAGGTTAACTATCGGACACTTCGACTATCTAGGTTAGCTAACGGGCAATTGGACTATCTAGGTTACCTAGCGGGCACTTGGACTATGTAGGATCCCTAGCGGGCACTTGGAGTATTTAGGTTACCTAGCAGGCACTTTGACTATCTAGGTTACCTAGCGGGCACTTGGACTATGTAGGTTCCCTAGCGGGCACTTGGATTTTGAAGGTTCCCTATAGGGTACTTGGACTGTCTAGTGTAACTATCGGGCAATTGGACTGTCTAGGTTACCTAGTGGGCACTTGGAGTATGTAGTTTACCTAGCAGGCACTTGGACTATGTAGGTTAACTAGCGGGCACTTGGACTATTAGGGTCCCTAGCGGGCATTTGGATTATATAGGTTACCTAGCGGGCACTTGGACTATGTAGGTTAGCTTGCGGGCACTTGTACTCTCTAGGTTACCTAAAGGGAACTTGGACTATGTAGGTTAACTAGCGGACACTTGGACGATCTGGTTAACTAGCGGGCACTTAGAATATCTAGGTTAACTAGCGGGCCCTTGGACTATGTAGGTTAACTAGAGGGAACTTGGACTATCTAGGTTAAGTAGTGGGTTCTTGGACTATGTAGGTTAACTAGCGGGCACTTGGACTATCTAGGTTAACTAGCTGACCTTCGACTATGTAGGTTAACTAGCGGGCACTTGGACTATCTAGGTTAACTAGCGGGCACTTGCACAATGCAGGTTCCCTAGCGGGCACTTTGACTATGTAGGTTCCCTAGCGGGCACTTGGACTATATAGGTTCCCTATGGGCACTTGGACTATCTAGGTTCCCTAACGGGCACTTGGAATATATAGGTTCCCTATCGGGCACTTGGACTATGTAGGTTCCTCAGCGGGCATTGGACTATGTAGGTTAACTAGCAGGACCTTAGACTATCTAGGTTACCTAGCGGGCACTTGGACTATGTAGGTTAACTAGCGGACACTTGGACAATCTAGGTTACCTAGTGGGCACTTGAACTATGTACATACCCTAGCGGACACTTGGACTATCTAGGTTACCTAGCGGGCACTTGGACTATGTACATACCCTAGCGGGCACTTGAACTATCAAGGTTACCTAGCGGGCCCTTGGACTATGTAGGTTACCAGCGGGCACTTGGACTATCTAGGTTGACGAACGTGCACTTGGACTATGTAGGTAACATAGCGGGCACTTGGACTGTCTAGGTTACCTAGCGGGCACTTGGCCTATCTAGGTTAACGAACGGACACTTGGACTATGTAGGTTAACTAGCGGACACTTCGACTATCTAGGTTAGCTAACGGGCAAATGGACTATTTGGTTACCTAGCAGGCACTTGGACTATGTAGGTTCCATAGCGGGCACTTTGACTATTTAGGTTACCTAACAGGCTCTTTGACTATCTAGGTTAACTAACGGGCACTTGGACTATGTAGGTTGCCTAGCGAGCGCTTGGACTATGTAGGTTCCCTAGCGGGCACTTGGACTATGTAGGTTCCCTATTGGGTACTTGGACTGTCTAGGTTAACTAGAGGGCAATTGGACTGTCTAGGTTACCTAGTGGGCACTTGGACTATGTAGTTTACCTAGCAGGCACTTGGACTATGTAGGTTAACTAGCGGGCACTTGGACTGTCTAGGTAACCTAGAGGGCACTTGGACTATCTAGGTTAACGAACAGGCACTTGGACTATGTAAGTAACCTAGCTGGCACTTGGACTGTCTAGGTTACCTAGCGGGCATTTTGAGTATCTAGGTTAACGAACGGGCACTTGGATATGTAGTATCCCTATCGGGTACTTGGACTGTCTAGGTTAACTAGAGGGCAATTGGACTGTCTAGGTTACCTAGTGGGCACTTGGACTATGTAGTTTATCTAGCAGGCACTTGGACTATGTAGGTTAACTAGCGGGCACTTGGACAATCTAGGTTTACTAGCGGGCACTTGGACTATCTAGGTCAACTAGCGGGCCCTTGTACTATGTAGGTTAACTAGAGGGGACTTGGACTATCTAGGTTAAATAGCGGACCTTGGACTATGTAGGTTAACTAGCGGGCCCTTGACTATGTAGGTTAACTATCGGGCACTTGGACTATCTAGGTTTCCTAGCCAGCACTCGGACTATGTACATACCCTAGCGCGCACTTGGACTATCTAGGTTACCTAGCAGGCACTTGGACTATATACGTCCCCTAGAGGGCACTTGGACTATCTAGGTTAACTAACGGGCACTTGGACTATGTAGTTTCCCTAGCGGGCATTTGGATTATTTAGGTTACCTAGTGGGCACTTGGACTATGTAGGTTACCTAGCGGGCAATAGGACTATGTAGGTTAACTAGAAGGCACTTGGACTATCAAGGTTACCTAGAGGGCCCTTGAGCTATGTAGGTTACCAGCGGGCACTTGGACTATCTATGTTAACGAACGTGCACGTGGACTATGTAGGTAACCTAGCGGGCACTTGGACTGTCTAGGTTACCTAGCGGGCACTTGGCCTATCTAGGTTAACGAACGGGCACTTGGACTATGTAGGTTAACTAGCGGACACTTCGACTATCTAGGTTAGCTAACGGGCAATTGGACTATCTAGGTTACCTAGCGGGCACTTGGACTATGTAGGTTCCCTAGCGGGCACTTGGACTATTTAGGTTACCTAGCAGGCACTTTGAGTATCTAGGTTAACTAACGGGCAGTTGGACTATGTAGGTTGCCTAGCGAGCACTTGGACTATGTACGTCCCCTAGCGGGCACTTGGACTATCTAGGTTAATTAGAGGGCCCTTGGACTATGTAGGTAAACTATCGGGCACTTGGATTATCTAGGTTAACTAGCGGGCACTTGGACGATCTAGGTTAACTAGCGGGCACTTGGACTATCTAGGTTAACTAGCGGGCACTGGACTATCTAGATTAACTAGCGGGCCCTTGGACTATCTAGGTTTACTGGCGGTCACTTGGACTATCTAGGTTAACTAGCGGGCACTTGTACTATGTAGTTTCCCTAGCCGGCATTTGGATTATTTAGGTTACCTACTGGGCACATGGACTATGTATGTTACCTAGCGGGCACTTGGACTATGTAGGTTAACTAGAAGGCACTTGGACTATCAAGGTTACCTAGCGGGCCCTTGGACTATTTAGGTTAACCAACGGGCACTTGGACTATGTAGGTTAACTGGCGGACACTTCGACTATCTAGGTTAGCTAAAGGGCAATTGGACTATCTAGGTTACCTAGCGGGCACTTGGACTATGTAGGTTCCCTAGCGGGCACTTGGACTATTTAGGTTACCTAGCAGGCACTTTGACTATCTAGGTTAACTAACGGGCACGTTGACTATGCAGGTTACCTAGCGAGCACTTGGACTATGTATGTTCCCAGCGGGCACTTGGACTATGTAGGTTCCCTATCGGGTACTTGGACTGTCTAAGTTAACTAGCGGGCAATTGGACTGTCTAGGTTACCTAGTGGGCACTTGGAGTATGTAGTTTACCTAGCAGGCACTTGGACTATGTAGGTTAACTAGCGGGCACTTGGACTATCGAGGTTACCTAGAGGGCACATGGACTATGTACGTTCCCTAGCGGGCACTTGGGCTATCTACGTTTCCTAGCGGGCACTTGGACTATGTAGGTTAACGAACGGGCACTTCGACTATGTAGGTAACATAATGGTCACTTGGACTGTCTAGGTTACCTAGCGGGGACTTGGACTATGTAGGTTAACTAGCGGGCACTTGGACTATGTAGGATCCCTATCGGACATTTGTACAACTTAGGTTAATTAGCGGGCACTTTGCCTATCTAGGTTAACTAGCGGGAACTTGGACTATCTAGTTCAAAGAGCGGGCCCTTGTATTATGTAGGTTAGCTAGCGGGCACTTGGACTATGTAGGTTAACTAGCGGACCTTGGACTATGTAGGTTAACTAGCGGGCACTTGGACTATATACTTCCCCTAGTGGGCATTTGGACTATCTAGGTTAACTAACGGGCACTAGGACTATCTAGGTTAACTAGCGGGCACTTGGACTAACTTGGTTACCTAGCGGGTACGTGGAGTATGAAGGTTAACTTGCGGACACTTGCACGATCTAGGTTAACTAGCGTGCCCTTGCACTATGCAGGTTAACTAGCGGGTCCATGGATTATGTAGGTTTACTAGCAGGCACTTGGACTATCTAGGTTAACTAGCGGGCACTTGGACTATGTAGTTTCCCTAGCGGGCATTTGGACTATTTAGGTTACCAAGCGGGAACTTGGACTATGTAGGTTACCTAGCGGGCTCTTGGAATATCTAATTTAACTAGCAGGCACTTTGACTATCTAGGTTAACGAACGGGCACTTGGACTATGTAGGTTGCCTAGCGGGCACATGGATTATGTAGGTTCCCTAGCGGGCACTTGGATTATGTAGGTTCCCTATCGGGCACTTGGATTATGTAGGTTCCCTATCAGGCACTTGGACTATGTAGGTTAACTAGCAGGCACTTGGACTGTCTAGGTAACCTAGAGGGCACTTGGACTATCTAGGTTAACGAACGGGCACTTGGACTATGTAGGTAACCTAGCGGACACTTGGACAGTCTAGGTTACCTAGCGGTCAATTGGACTATCTAGGTTAACGAATGGGCACTTGGACTATCTAGGTTACCTAGCGGGCACTTAGACTATGTAAGTTACCTAGCGGGCACTTGGACTATCTAGGTTACCTAGCGGGCCCTTGGACTATGTAGGTTAACTAGCAGGCACTTGGACTATCTAGGTTACCGAACGGGCATTTGGACTATGTAGGTAACCTAGCATGAACTTGGACAGTCTAGGTTACCTAGCGGGCACTTGGACTTCTAGGTTAACGAACGGGCACTTGGACTATGTATGTTGCATAGCGGGCAATTGGACTATCTAGGTTAGGTAACGGGCATTGGACTATCTAGGTTACCTAGCGGGAACTTGGACTATGTAGGTTACCTAGCGGGCACTTGGACTATCTAGGTTAACGAACGTGCACTTGGACTATGTAGGTAACCTAGTGGACAATTGGACAGTCTAGGTTACCTAGCGGGCACTTGGATTATCTAGGTTAACGAAATGGCACTTGGACTATGTAGGTTACCTTGCGGGCACTTTTACTATCTAGGTTACCTTATGGGAACTTAGACTATGTAGGTTAACTAGCGGACACTTGGACGATCTAGGTTAACTAGCGGGCCCTTGGACTATGTAGGTTAAATAGCGGGAACTTAGACTATCTAGGTTAACTAGAGGGTTCTTGGACTATGTACGTTAACTAGCGGGCACTTGGACTATCTAGGTTAACTAGCGGGCACTTGCACAATGCAGGTTCCCTAGCGGGCACTTTGACTATGTAGGTTCCCTAGCGGGCACTTGGACTATCTAGGTTACCTAGCGGGCACTTGAACTATGTACATACCCTAGCGGGCACTTAGACTATCTATGTTACCTAGCAGGCCCTTGGACTATGTACGTCCCCTATCGGGCACTTGGACTATCTAGGTAAACTAGAGGGCCCTTGGACTATGTAGGTTAACTAGCGGGCACTTGGCCTATCTAGGCTAACGAACGGGCACTTGGACTATGTAGGTTAACTAGCGGACACTTCGACTATCTAGGTTAGCTAACGGGCAATTGGACTATCTAGGTTACCTAGCGGGCACTTGGACTATGTAGGTTCCCTAGCGGGCACTTGGACTATTTAGGTTACCTAGCAGGCACTTTGAGTATCTAGGTTAACTAACGGGCAGTTGGACTATGTAGGTTGCCTAGCGAGCACTTGGACTATGTACGTCCCCTAGCGGGCACTTGGACTATCTAGGTTAATTAGAGGGCCCTTGGACTATGTAGGTAAACTATCGGGCACTTGGATTATCTAGGTTAACTAGCGGGCACTTGGACGATCTAGGTTAACTAGCGGGCACTTGGACTATCTAGGTTAACTAGCGGGCACTGGACTATCTAGATTAACTAGCGGGCCCTTGGACTATCTAGGTTTACTGGCGGTCACTTGGACTATCTAGGTTAACTAGCGGGCACTTGTACTATGTAGTTTCCCTAGCCGGCATTTGGATTATTTAGGTTACCTACTGGGCACATGGACTATGTATGTTACCTAGCGGGCACTTGGACTATGTAGGTTAACTAGAAGGCACTTGGACTATCAAGGTTACCTAGCGGGCCCTTGGACTATTTAGGTTAACCAACGGGCACTTGGACTATGTAGGTTAACTGGCGGACACTTCGACTATCTAGGTTAGCTAAAGGGCAATTGGACTATCTAGGTTACCTAGCGGGCACTTGGACTATGTAGGTTCCCTAGCGGGCACTTGGACTATTTAGGTTACCTAGCAGGCACTTTGACTATCTAGGTTAACTAACGGGCACGTTGACTATGCAGGTTACCTAGCGAGCACTTGGACTATGTATGTTCCCAGCGGGCACTTGGACTATGTAGGTTCCCTATCGGGTACTTGGACTGTCTAAGTTAACTAGCGGGCAATTGGACTGTCTAGGTTACCTAGTGGGCACTTGGAGTATGTAGTTTACCTAGCAGGCACTTGGACTATGTAGGTTAACTAGCGGGCACTTGGACTATCGAGGTTACCTAGAGGGCACATGGACTATGTACGTTCCCTAGCGGGCACTTGGGCTATCTACGTTTCCTAGCGGGCACTTGGACTATGTAGGTTAACGAACGGGCACTTCGACTATGTAGGTAACATAATGGTCACTTGGACTGTCTAGGTTACCTAGCGGGGACTTGGACTATGTAGGATCCCTATCGGACATTTGTACAACTTAGGTTAATTAGCGGGCACTTTGCCTATCTAGGTTAACTAGCGGGAACTTGGACTATCTAGTTCAAAGAGCGGGCCCTTGTATTATGTAGGTTAGCTAGCGGGCACTTGGACTATGTAGGTTAACTAGCGGACCTTGGACTATGTAGGTTAACTAGCGGGCACTTGGACTATATACTTCCCCTAGTGGGCATTTGGACTATCTAGGTTAACTAACGGGCACTAGGACTATCTAGGTTAACTAGCGGGCACTTGGACTAACTTGGTTACCTAGCGGGTACGTGGAGTATGAAGGTTAACTTGCGGACACTTGCACGATCTAGGTTAACTAGCGTGCCCTTGCACTATGCAGGTTAACTAGCGGGTCCATGGATTATGTAGGTTTACTAGCAGGCACTTGGACTATCTAGGTTAACTAGCGGGCACTTGGACTATGTAGTTTCCCTAGCGGGCATTTGGACTATTTAGGTTACCAAGCGGGAACTTGGACTATGTAGGTTACCTAGCGGGCTCTTGGAATATCTAATTTAACTAGCAGGCACTTTGACTATCTAGGTTAACGAACGGGCACTTGGACTATGTAGGTTGCCTAGCGGGCACATGGATTATGTAGGTTCCCTAGCGGGCACTTGGATTATGTAGGTTCCCTATCGGGCACTTGGATTATGTAGGTTCCCTATCAGGCACTTGGACTATGTAGGTTAACTAGCAGGCACTTGGACTGTCTAGGTAACCTAGAGGGCACTTGGACTATCTAGGTTAACGAACGGGCACTTGGACTATGTAGGTAACCTAGCGGACACTTGGACAGTCTAGGTTACCTAGCGGTCAATTGGACTATCTAGGTTAACGAATGGGCACTTGGACTATCTAGGTTACCTAGCGGGCACTTAGACTATGTAAGTTACCTAGCGGGCACTTGGACTATCTAGGTTACCTAGCGGGCCCTTGGACTATGTAGGTTAACTAGCAGGCACTTGGACTATCTAGGTTACCGAACGGGCATTTGGACTATGTAGGTAACCTAGCATGAACTTGGACAGTCTAGGTTACCTAGCGGGCACTTGGACTTCTAGGTTAACGAACGGGCACTTGGACTATGTATGTTGCATAGCGGGCAATTGGACTATCTAGGTTAGGTAACGGGCATTGGACTATCTAGGTTACCTAGCGGGAACTTGGACTATGTAGGTTACCTAGCGGGCACTTGGACTATCTAGGTTAACGAACGTGCACTTGGACTATGTAGGTAACCTAGTGGACAATTGGACAGTCTAGGTTACCTAGCGGGCACTTGGACTATCTAGGTTAACGAAATGGCACTTGGACTATGTAGGTTACCTTGCGGGCACTTTTACTATCTAGGTTACCTTATGGGAACTTAGACTATGTAGGTTAACTAGCGGACACTTGGACGATCTAGGTTAACTAGCGGGCCCTTGGACTATGTAGGTTAAATAGCGGGAACTTAGACTATCTAGGTTAACTAGAGGGTTCTTGGACTATGTACGTTAACTAGCGGGCACTTGGACTATCTAGGTTAACTAGCGGGCACTTGCACAATGCAGGTTCCCTAGCGGGCACTTTGACTATGTAGGTTCCCTAGCGGGCACTTGGACTATCTAGGTTACCTAGCGGGCACTTGAACTATGTACATACCCTAGCGGGCACTTAGACTATCTATGTTACCTAGCAGGCCCTTGGACTATGTACGTCCCCTATCGGGCACTTGGACTATCTAGGTAAACTAGAGGGCCCTTGGACTATGTAGGTTAACTAGCGGGCACTTGGATTATCTAGGTTAACTAGCGGGCACTTGGATTATCTAGATTAACTAGAGGGCACTTGTACTATCTAGGTTAACTAGCGGGCACTTGGACTATCTAGATTAACTAGCGGGCTCTTGGACTATCTAGGTTTACTAGCGGGCATTGGACTATCTAGGTTAACTAGTGGGCACTTGGAGTATGTAGTTTCCCTAGCGGGCATTTGGATTACTTAGGTTACCTAGTGGGCACTTGGACTATGTAGGTTACCTAGCGGGCACTTGGACTATGTAGGTTAACTAGAAGGCACTTGGACTATCAAGGTTACCTAGCGGGCCCTTGGACTATGTAGGTTACCAACGGGCACATGGACTATCTAAGTTAACGAACGTGCACTTGGACTATGTAGGTAACCTAGTGGGCACTTGGACAGTCTAGGTTACCTAGCGGGCACTTGGCCCATCTAGGTTAACGAACGGGCTCATGGACTATGTAGGTTAACTATCGGACACTTCGACTATCTAGGTTAGCTAACGGGCAATTGGACTATCTAGGTTACCTAGCGGGCACTTGGACTATGTAGGATCCCTAGCGGGCACTTGGACTATTTAGGTTACCTAGCAGGCACTTTGACTATCTAGGTTAACTAACGGGCACTTGGACTATGTAGGTTCCCTAGCGGGCACTTGGATTTTGAAGGTTCCCTATAGGGTACTTGGACTGTCTAGGTTAACTATCTGGCAATTGGACTGTCTAGGTTACCTAGTGGGCACTTGGAGTATGTAGTTTACCTAGCAGGCACTTGGACTATGTAGGTTAACTAGCGGGCACTTGGACAATTAGGGTCCTTAGCGGGCATTTGGACTATATAGGTTACCTAGCGGGCACTTGGACTATGTAGGTAACCTTGCGGGCACTTGTACTATCTAGGTTACCTAAAGGGAACTTGGACTATGTAGGTTAACTAGCACACACTTGGACGATCTAGGTTAACTAGCGAGCACTTAGAATATCTAGGTTAACTAGCGGGCCCTTGGACTATGTAGGTTAACCAGCGGGAACTTGGACTATCTAGGTTAAGTAGCGGGTTCTTGGACTTTGTAGGTTAACTAGCGGGCACTTGGACTATCTAGGTTAACTAGCTGACCTTCGACTATGTAGGTTAACTAGCGGGCACTTGGACTATCTAGGTTAACTAGCGGGCACTTGCACAATGCAGGTTCCCTAGCGGGCACTTTGACTATGTAGGTTCCCTAGCGGGCACTTGGAATATATAGGTTCCCTATGGGCACTTGGACTATCTAGGTTCCCTAACGGGCACTTGGAATATATAGGTTCCCTATCGGGCACTTGGACTATGTAGGTTCCTCAGCGGGCATTGGACTATGTAGGTTAACTAGCAGGACCTTAGACTATCTAGGTTACCTAGCGGGCACTTGGACTATATAGGATCCCTATCGGGTACTTGGACTGTCTAGGTTAACTAGAGGGCAATTGGACTGTCTCGGTTAACTAGTGGGCACTTGGACTATGTAGTTTACCTAGCAGGCACTTGGACTATGTAGGTTAACTAGCGGGCACTTGGACTATCTAGGTTTACTAGCGGGCACTTGGACTATCTAGGTCAACTAGCGGGCCCTTGTACTATGTAGGTTAACTAGCGGGGACTTGGACTACCTAGGTTAAATAGCGGACCTTGGACTATGTAGGTTAACTAGCGGGCCCTTGGACTATGTAGGTTAACTAGCGGGCACTTGGACTATCTAGGTTTCCTAGCCAGCACTCGGACTATGTACATACCCTAGCGCGCACTTGGACTATCTAGGTTACCTAGCAGGCACTTGAACTATGTACGTCCCCTAGAGGGCACTTGGACTATCTAGGTTAACTAACGGGCACTTGGACTATGTAGTTTCCCTAGCGGGCATTTGGATTATTTAGGTTACCTAGTGGGCACTTGGACTATGTAGGTTACCTAGCGGGCACTAGGACTATGTAGGTTAACTAGAAGGCACTTGGACTATCAAGGTTACCTAGAGGGCCCTTGGACTATGTAGGTTACCAGCGGGCACTTGGACTATCTAGGTTAACGAACGTGCACTTGGACTATAGGTAACCTAGCGGGCACGTGGACTGTCTAGGTTAACGAATGGGCACTTGGACTATGTAGGTTAACTAGCGGACACTTCGACTATCTAGGTTAGCTAACGGGCAATTGGACTATCTAGGTTACCTAGCGGGCACTTGGACTATGTAGGTTCCCTAGCGGGCACTTGGACTATTTAGGTTACCTAGCAGGCACTTTGACTATCTAGGTTAACTAACGGGCAGTTGGACTATGTAGGTTGCCTAGCGAGCACTTGGACTATGTACGTCCCTTAGCGGGCACTTGGACTATCTAGGTTAACTAGAGGGCCCTTGGACTATATAGGTTAACTATCGGGCACTTGGATTATCTAGGTTAACTAGCGGGCACTTGGACGATCTAGGTTAACTAGCGGGCACTTGGACTATCTAGGTTAACTAGCGGGCACTGGACTATCTAGATTAACTAGCGGGCCCTTGGACTATCTAGGTTTACTAGCGGGCACTTGGACTATCTAGGTTAACTAGCGGGCACTTGGACTATGTAGTTTCCCTAGCCGGCATTTGGATTATTTAGGTTACCTACTGGGCACATGGATTATGTATGTTACCTAGCGGACACTTGGACTATGTAGGTTAACTAGAAGGCACTTGGACTATCAAGGTTACCTAGAGGGCCCATGGACTATTTAGGTTACCAGCGGGCACGTGGACTATCTAGGTTAACGAACGGGCACATGGAGTATGTAGGTAACCTAGCGGGCACTTGAACTGTCTAGGTTACCTAGCGGGCACTTGGCCTATCTAGGTTAACCAACGGGCACTTGGAATATGTAGGTTAACTGGCGGACACTTCGACTATCTAGGTTAGCTAACGGGCAATTGGACTATCTAGGTTACCTAGCGGGGACTTGGACTATGTAGGTTCCCTAGCGGGCACTTGGATTATTTAGGTTACCTAGCAGGCACTTTGACTATCTAGGTTAACTAACGGGCACTTGGACTATGTAGGTTACCTAGCGAGCACTTGGACTATGTATGTTCCCAGCGGGCACTTGGACTATGTAGGTTCCCTATCGGGTACTTGGACTGTCTAAGTTAACTAGCGGGCAATTGGACTGTCTAGGTTACCTAGTGGGCAATTGGAGTATCTAGTTTACCTAGCAGGGACTTGGACTATGTAGGTTAACTAGCGTGCACTTGGACTATCGAGGTTACCTAGAGGGCACTTGGACTATTTACGTTCCCTAGCGGGCATTTGGGCTATCTACGTTACCTAGCGGGCACTTGGACTATGTAGGTTAACGAACGGGCACTTGGACTATGTAGGTAACATAATGGTCACTTGGACTGTCTAGGTTACCTAGCGGGGACTTGGACTATGTAGGTTAACTAGCGGGCACTTGGACTATGTAGGATCCCTATCGGACATTTGTACCACTTAGGTTAATTAGCGGGCACTTTGACTATCTAGTTTAACTAACAGGAACTTGGACTATCTAGGTTACCAAGCGGGCCCTTGTACTATGTAGGTTAGCTAGCGGGCACTTGGATTATCTAGGTAACTAGCGGACCTTGGACTATGTAGGTTAACTAGCGGGCACTTGGACTATGTACGTCCCCTAGTGGGCACTTGGACTATCTAGGTTAACTAACGGGCACTAGGACTATCTAGGTTAACTAGCGGGCACTTGGACTATCTAGGTTACCTAGCGGGCACGTGGACTATGTAGGTTAACTAGCGGACACTTGCACGATCTAGGTTAACTAGCGGGCCCCTGCACTATGTAGGTTAACTAGCGGGCCCATGGTTTATGTAGGCTTACTAGCAGGCACTTGGACTATCTAGGTTAACTAGCGGGCACTTGGACTATGTAGTTTCCCTAGCGGGCATTTGGACTATTTAGGTTACCAAGCGGGAACGTGGACTATGTAGGTTACCTAGTGGGCACTTGGACTATCTAAGTTAACTAGCAGGCACTTTGACTATCTAGGTTAACTAACGGGCACTTGGACTATATAGGTTGCCTAGCGGGCACATGGATTATGTAGGTTCCCTAGCGGGCACTTGGATTATGTAGGTTGCCTAGCGGGCTCTTGGATTATGTAGGTTCCCTATCGGGCACCTGGATTATGTAGGTTCCCTATCGGGCACTTGAACTATGTGGGTTAACTAGCACGCACTTGGACGGTCTAGGTAACCTAGCGGGCACTTGGACTATCTAGGTTAACGAATGGGCACTTGGACTATGTAGGTAACCTAGCGGGCACTTGGACAGTCTAGGTTTCCTAGCGGGCACTTTGACTATCAAGGTTAACGAATGGGCACTTGTACTATGTACGTACGTAGCGGGCACTTGGACTATGTAGGATCCCTATCAGACATTTGTACTACTTCGGTTACCTAGCGGGCAATTTGAGTATCTAGGTTAACTAGCGGGCCCTTGGACTATGTAGGTTAACCAGCGGGAACTTGGACTATCTAGGTTAAGTAGAGGGTTCTTGGACTATGTAGGTTAACTAGCGGGCACTTGGACTATCTAGGTTAACTAGGTGACCTTGGACTATGTAGGTTAACTAGCGGGCACTTGCACAATGCAGGTTCCCTAGCGGGCACTTTCACTATGTAGGTTCCCTAGCGGGCACTTGGACTATATAGGTTCCCTATGGGCACTTGGACTATCTAGGTTCCCTAACGGGCACTTGGAATATATAGGTTCCCTATCGGGCACTTGGACTATGTAGGTTCCTCAGCGGGCATTGGACTATGTAGGTTAACTAGCAGGACCTTAGACTATCTAGGTTACCTAGCGGGCACTTGGACTATGTAGGATCCCTATCGGGTACTTGGACTGTCTAGGTTAACTAGAGGGCAATTGGACTGTCTAGGTTAACTAGTGGGCACTTGGACTATGTAGTTCACCTAGCAGGCACTTGGACTATGTAGGTTAACTAGCGGGCACTTTGACTATCTAGGTTTACTAGCGGGCACTTGGACTATCTAGGTCAACTAGCGGGCCCTTGTACTATGTAGGTTAACTAGCGGGAACTTGGACTACCTAGGTTAAATAGCGGACCTTGGACTATGTAGGTTAACTAGCGGGCCCTTGGACTATGTAGGTTAACTAGCGGGCACTTGGACTATGTAGTTTCCCTAGCGGGCATTTGGACTATTTAGGTTACCAAGCGGGAACTTGGACTATGTAGGTTACCTAGCGGGCTCTTGGAATATCTAATTTAACTAGCAGGCACTTTGACTATCTAGGTTAACGAACGGGCACTTGGACTATGTAGGTTGCCTAGCGGGCACATGGATTATGTAGGTTCCCTAGCGGGCACTTGGATTATGTAGGTTCCCTATCGGGCACTTGGATTATGTAGGTTCCCTATCAGGCACTTGGACTATGTAGGTTAACTAGCAGGCACTTGGACTGTCTAGGTAACCTAGAGGGCACTTGGACTATCTAGGTTAACGAACGGGCACTTGGACTATGTAGGTAACCTAGCGGACACTTGGACAGTCTAGGTTACCTAGCGGTCAATTGGACTATCTAGGTTAACGAATGGGCACTTGGACTATCTAGGTTACCTAGCGGGCACTTAGACTATGTAAGTTACCTAGCGGGCACTTGGACTATCTAGGTTACCTAGCGGGCCCTTGGACTATGTAGGTTAACTAGCAGGCACTTGGACTATCTAGGTTACCGAACGGGCATTTGGACTATGTAGGTAACCTAGCATGAACTTGGACAGTCTAGGTTACCTAGCGGGCACTTGGACTTCTAGGTTAACGAACGGGCACTTGGACTATGTATGTTGCATAGCGGGCAATTGGACTATCTAGGTTAGGTAACGGGCATTGGACTATCTAGGTTACCTAGCGGGAACTTGGACTATGTAGGTTACCTAGCGGGCACTTGGACTATCTAGGTTAACGAACGTGCACTTGGACTATGTAGGTAACCTAGTGGACAATTGGACAGTCTAGGTTACCTAGCGGGCACTTGGATTATCTAGGTTAACGAAATGGCACTTGGACTATGTAGGTTACCTTGCGGGCACTTTTACTATCTAGGTTACCTTATGGGAACTTAGACTATGTAGGTTAACTAGCGGACACTTGGACGATCTAGGTTAACTAGCGGGCCCTTGGACTATGTAGGTTAAATAGCGGGAACTTAGACTATCTAGGTTAACTAGAGGGTTCTTGGACAATGTACGTTAACTAGCGGGCACTTGGACTATCTAGGTTAACTAGCGGGCACTTGCACAATGCAGGTTCCCTAGCGGGCACTTTGACTATGTAGGTTCCCTAGCGGGCACTTGGACTATCTAGGTTACCTAGCGGGCACTTGAACTATGTACATACCCTAGCGGGCACTTAGACTATCTATGTTACCTAGCAGGCCCTTGGACTATGTACGTCCCCTATCGGGCACTTGGACTATCTAGGTAAACTAGAGGGCCCTTGGACTATGTAGGTTAACTAGCGGGCACTTGGCCTATCTAGGTTAACGAACGGGCACTTGGACTATGTAGGTTAACTAGCGGACACTTCGACTATCTAGGTTAGCTAACGGGCAATTGGACTATCTAGGTTACCTAGCGGGCACTTGGACTATGTAGGTTCCCTAGCGGGCACTTGGACTATTTAGGTTACCTAGCAGGCACTTTGAGTATCTAGGTTAACTAACGGGCAGTTGGACTATGTAGGTTGCCTAGCGAGCACTTGGACTATGTACGTCCCCTAGCGGGCACTTGGACTATCTAGGTTAATTAGAGGGCCCTTGGACTATGTAGGTAAACTATCGGGCACTTGGATTATCTAGGTTAACTAGCGGGCACTTGGACGATCTAGGTTAACTAGCGGGCACTTGGACTATCTAGGTTAACTAGCGGGCACTGGACTATCTAGATTAACTAGCGGGCCCTTGGACTATCTAGGTTTACTGGCGGTCACTTGGACTATCTAGGTTAACTAGCGGGCACTTGTACTATGTAGTTTCCCTAGCCGGCATTTGGATTATTTAGGTTACCTACTGGGCACATGGACTATGTATGTTACCTAGCGGGCACTTGGACTATGTAGGTTAACTAGAAGGCACTTGGACTATCAAGGTTACCTAGCGGGCCCTTGGACTATTTAGGTTAACCAACGGGCACTTGGACTATGTAGGTTAACTGGCGGACACTTCGACTATCTAGGTTAGCTAAAGGGCAATTGGACTATCTAGGTTACCTAGCGGGCACTTGGACTATGTAGGTTCCCTAGCGGGCACTTGGACTATTTAGGTTACCTAGCAGGCACTTTGACTATCTAGGTTAACTAACGGGCACGTTGACTATGCAGGTTACCTAGCGAGCACTTGGACTATGTATGTTCCCAGCGGGCACTTGGACTATGTAGGTTCCCTATCGGGTACTTGGACTGTCTAAGTTAACTAGCGGGCAATTGGACTGTCTAGGTTACCTAGTGGGCACTTGGAGTATGTAGTTTACCTAGCAGGCACTTGGACTATGTAGGTTAACTAGCGGGCACTTGGACTATCGAGGTTACCTAGAGGGCACATGGACTATGTACGTTCCCTAGCGGGCACTTGGGCTATCTACGTTTCCTAGCGGGCACTTGGACTATGTAGGTTAACGAACGGGCACTTCGACTATGTAGGTAACATAATGGTCACTTGGACTGTCTAGGTTACCTAGCGGGGACTTGGACTATGTAGGTTAACTAGCGGGCACTTGGACTATGTAGGATCCCTATCGGACATTTGTACAACTTAGGTTAATTAGCGGGCACTTTGCCTATCTAGGTTAACTAGCGGGAACTTGGACTATCTAGTTCAAAGAGCGGGCCCTTGTATTATGTAGGTTAGCTAGCGGGCACTTGGACTATGTAGGTTAACTAGCGGACCTTGGACTATGTAGGTTAACTAGCGGGCACTTGGACTATATACTTCCCCTAGTGGGCATTTGGACTATCTAGGTTAACTAACGGGCACTAGGACTATCTAGGTTAACTAGCGGGCACTTGGACTAACTTGGTTACCTAGCGGGTACGTGGAGTATGAAGGTTAACTTGCGGACACTTGCACGATCTAGGTTAACTAGCGTGCCCTTGCACTATGCAGGTTAACTAGCGGGTCCATGGATTATGTAGGTTTACTAGCAGGCACTTGGACTATCTAGGTTAACTAGCGGGCACTTGGACTATGTAGTTTCCCTAGCGGGCATTTGGACTATTTAGGTTACCAAGCGGGAACTTGGACTATGTAGGTTACCTAGCGGGCTCTTGGAATATCTAATTTAACTAGCAGGCACTTTGACTATCTAGGTTAACGAACGGGCACTTGGACTATGTAGGTTGCCTAGCGGGCACATGGATTATGTAGGTTCCCTAGCGGGCACTTGGATTATGTAGGTTCCCTATCGGGCACTTGGATTATGTAGGTTCCCTATCAGGCACTTGGACTATGTAGGTTAACTAGCAGGCACTTGGACTGTCTAGGTAACCTAGAGGGCACTTGGACTATCTAGGTTAACGAACGGGCACTTGGACTATGTAGGTAACCTAGCGGACACTTGGACAGTCTAGGTTACCTAGCGGTCAATTGGACTATCTAGGTTAACGAATGGGCACTTGGACTATCTAGGTTACCTAGCGGGCACTTAGACTATGTAAGTTACCTAGCGGGCACTTGGACTATCTAGGTTACCTAGCGGGCCCTTGGACTATGTAGGTTAACTAGCAGGCACTTGGACTATCTAGGTTACCGAACGGGCATTTGGACTATGTAGGTAACCTAGCATGAACTTGGACAGTCTAGGTTACCTAGCGGGCACTTGGACTTCTAGGTTAACGAACGGGCACTTGGACTATGTATGTTGCATAGCGGGCAATTGGACTATCTAGGTTAGGTAACGGGCATTGGACTATCTAGGTTACCTAGCGGGAACTTGGACTATGTAGGTTACCTAGCGGGCACTTGGACTATCTAGGTTAACGAACGTGCACTTGGACTATGTAGGTAACCTAGTGGACAATTGGACAGTCTAGGTTACCTAGCGGGCACTTGGATTATCTAGGTTAACGAAATGGCACTTGGACTATGTAGGTTACCTTGCGGGCACTTTTACTATCTAGGTTACCTTATGGGAACTTAGACTATGTAGGTTAACTAGCGGACACTTGGACGATCTAGGTTAACTAGCGGGCCCTTGGACTATGTAGGTTAAATAGCGGGAACTTAGACTATCTAGGTTAACTAGAGGGTTCTTGGACAATGTACGTTAACTAGCGGGCACTTGGACTATCTAGGTTAACTAGCGGGCACTTGCACAATGCAGGTTCCCTAGCGGGCACTTTGACTATGTAGGTTCCCTAGCGGGCACTTGGACTATCTAGGTTACCTAGCGGGCACTTGAACTATGTACATACCCTAGCGGGCACTTAGACTATCTATGTTACCTAGCAGGCCCTTGGACTATGTACGTCCCCTATCGGGCACTTGGACTATCTAGGTAAACTAGAGGGCCCTTGGACTATGTAGGTTAACTAGCGGGCACTTGGATTATCTAGGTTAACTAGCGGGCACTTGGATTATCTAGATTAACTAGAGGGCACTTGTACTATCTAGGTTAACTAGCGGGCACTTGGACTATCTAGATTAACTAGCGGGCTCTTGGACTATCTAGGTTTACTAGCGGGCATTGGACTATCTAGGTTAACTAGTGGGCACTTGGAGTATGTAGTTTCCCTAGCGGGCATTTGGATTACTTAGGTTACCTAGTGGGCACTTGGACTATGTAGGTTACCTAGCGGGCACTTGGACTATGTAGGTTAACTAGAAGGCACTTGGACTATCAAGGTTACCTAGCGGGCCCTTGGACTATGTAGGTTACCAACGGGCACATGGACTATCTAAGTTAACGAACGTGCACTTGGACTATGTAGGTAACCTAGTGGGCACTTGGACAGTCTAGGTTACCTAGCGGGCACTTGGCCCATCTAGGTTAACGAACGGGCTCATGGACTATGTAGGTTAACTATCGGACACTTCGACTATCTAGGTTAGCTAACGGGCAATTGGACTATCTAGGTTACCTAGCGGGCACTTGGACTATGTAGGATCCCTAGCGGGCACTTGGACTATTTAGGTTACCTAGCAGGCACTTTGACTATCTAGGTTAACTAACGGGCACTTGGACTATGTAGGTTCCCTAGCGGGCACTTGGATTTTGAAGGTTCCCTATAGGGTACTTGGACTGTCTAGGTTAACTATCTGGCAATTGGACTGTCTAGGTTACCTAGTGGGCACTTGGAGTATGTAGTTTACCTAGCAGGCACTTGGACTATGTAGGTTAACTAGCGGGCACTTGGACAATTAGGGTCCTTAGCGGGCATTTGGACTATATAGGTTACCTAGCGGGCACTTGGACTATGTAGGTAACCTTGCGGGCACTTGTACTATCTAGGTTACCTAAAGGGAACTTGGACTATGTAGGTTAACTAGCACACACTTGGACGATCTAGGTTAACTAGCGAGCACTTAGAATATCTAGGTTAACTAGCGGGCCCTTGGACTATGTAGGTTAACCAGCGGGAACTTGGACTATCTAGGTTAAGTAGCGGGTTCTTGGACTTTGTAGGTTAACTAGCGGGCACTTGGACTATCTAGGTTAACTAGCTGACCTTCGACTATGTAGGTTAACTAGCGGGCACTTGGACTATCTAGGTTAACTAGCGGGCACTTGCACAATGCAGGTTCCCTAGCGGGCACTTTGACTATGTAGGTTCCCTAGCGGGCACTTGGAATATATAGGTTCCCTATGGGCACTTGGACTATCTAGGTTCCCTAACGGGCACTTGGAATATATAGGTTCCCTATCGGGCACTTGGACTATGTAGGTTCCTCAGCGGGCATTGGACTATGTAGGTTAACTAGCAGGACCTTAGACTATCTAGGTTACCTAGCGGGCACTTGGACTATATAGGATCCCTATCGGGTACTTGGACTGTCTAGGTTAACTAGAGGGCAATTGGACTGTCTGGGTTAACTAGTGGGCACTTGGACTATGTAGTTTACCTAGCAGGCACTTGGACTATGTAGGTTAACTAGCGGGCACTTGGACTATCTAGGTTTACTAGCGGGCACTTGGACTATCTAGGTCAACTAGCGGGCCCTTGTACTATGTAGGTTAACTAGCGGGGACTTGGACTACCTAGGTTAAATAGCGGACCTTGGACTATGTAGGTTAACTAGCGGGCCCTTGGACTATGTAGGTTAACTAGCGGGCACTTGGACTATCTAGGTTTCCTAGCCAGCACTCGGACTATGTACATACCCTAGCGCGCACTTGGACTATCTAGGTTACCTAGCAGGCACTTGAACTATGTACGTCCCCTAGAGGGCACTTGGACTATCTAGGTTAACTAACGGGCACTTGGACTATGTAGTTTCCCTAGCGGGCATTTGGATTATTTAGGTTACCTAGTGGGCACTTGGACTATGTAGGTTACCTAGCGGCCACTAGGACTATGTAGGTTAACTAGAAGGCACTTGGACTATCAAGGTTACCTAGAGGGCCCTTGGACTATGTAGGTTACCAGCGGGCACTTGGACTATCTAGGTTAACGAACGTGCACTTGGACTATAGGTAACCTAGCGGGCACGTGGACTGTCTAGGTTAACGAATGGGCACTTGGACTATGTAGGTTAACTAGCGGACACTTCGACTATCTAGGTTAGCTAACGGGCAATTGGACTATCTAGGTTACCTAGCGGGCACTTGGACTATGTAGGTTCCCTAGCGGGCACTTGGACTATTTAGGTTACCTAGCAGGCACTTTGACTATCTAGGTTAACTAACGGGCAGTTGGACTATGTAGGTTGCCTAGCGAGCACTTGGACTATGTACGTCCCTTAGCGGGCACTTGGACTATCTAGGTTAACTAGAGGGCCCTTGGACTATATAGGTTAACTATCGGGCACTTGGATTATCTAGGTTAACTAGCGGGCACTTGGACGATCTAGGTTAACTAGCGGGCACTTGGACTATCTAGGTTAACTAGCGGGCACTGGACTATCTAGATTAACTAGCGGGCCCTTGGACTATCTAGGTTTACTAGCGGGCACTTGGACTATCTAGGTTAACTAGCGGGCACTTGGACTATGTAGTTTCCCTAGCCGGCATTTGGATTATTTAGGTTACCTACTGGGCACATGGATTATGTATGTTACCTAGCGGACACTTGGACTATGTAGGTTAACTAGAAGGCACTTGGACTATCAAGGTTACCTAGAGGGCCCATGGACTATTTAGGTTACCAGCGGGCACGTGGACTATCTAGGTTAACGAACGGGCACATGGAGTATGTAGGTAACCTAGCGGGCACTTGAACTGTCTAGGTTACCTAGCGGGCACTTGGCCTATCTAGGTTAACCAACGGGCACTTGGAATATGTAGGTTAACTGGCGGACACTTCGACTATCTAGGTTAGCTAACGGGCAATTGGACTATCTAGGTTACCTAGCGGGGACTTGGACTATGTAGGTTCCCTAGCGGGCACTTGGATTATTTAGGTTACCTAGCAGGCACTTTGACTATCTAGGTTAACTAACGGGCACTTGGACTATGTAGGTTACCTAGCGAGCACTTGGACTATGTATGTTCCCAGCGGGCACTTGGACTATGTAGGTTCCCTATCGGGTACTTGGACTGTCTAAGTTAACTAGCGGGCAATTGGACTGTCTAGGTTACCTAGTGGGCAATTGGAGTATCTAGTTTACCTAGCAGGGACTTGGACTATGTAGGTTAACTAGCGTGCACTTGGACTATCGAGGTTACCTAGAGGGCACTTGGACTATTTACGTTCCCTAGCGGGCATTTGGGCTATCTACGTTACCTAGCGGGCACTTGGACTATGTAGGTTAACGAACGGGCACTTGGACTATGTAGGTAACATAATGGTCACTTGGACTGTCTAGGTTACCTAGCGGGGACTTGGACTATGTAGGTTAACTAGCGGGCACTTGGACTATGTAGGATCCCTATCGGACATTTGTACCACTTAGGTTAATTAGCGGGCACTTTGACTATCTAGTTTAACTAACAGGAACTTGGACTATCTAGGTTACCAAGCGGGCCCTTGTACTATGTAGGTTAGCTAGCGGGCACTTGGATTATCTAGGTAACTAGCGGACCTTGGACTATGTAGGTTAACTAGCGGGCACTTGGACTATGTACGTCCCCTAGTGGGCACTTGGACTATCTAGGTTAACTAACGGGCACTAGGACTATCTAGGTTAACTAGCGGGCACTTGGACTATCTAGGTTACCTAGCGGGCACGTGGACTATGTAGGTTAACTAGCGGACACTTGCACGATCTAGGTTAACTAGCGGGCCCCTGCACTATGTAGGTTAACTAGCGGGCCCATGGTTTATGTAGGCTTACTAGCAGGCACTTGGACTATCTAGGTTAACTAGCGGGCACTTGGACTATGTAGTTTCCCTAGCGGGCATTTGGACTATTTAGGTTACCAAGCGGGAACGTGGACTATGTAGGTTACCTAGTGGGCACTTGGACTATCTAAGTTAACTAGCAGGCACTTTGACTATCTAGGTTAACTAACGGGCACTTGGACTATATAGGTTGCCTAGCGGGCACATGGATTATGTAGGTTCCCTAGCGGGCACTTGGATTATGTAGGTTGCCTAGCGGGCTCTTGGATTATGTAGGTTCCCTATCGGGCACCTGGATTATGTAGGTTCCCTATCGGGCACTTGAACTATGTGGGTTAACTAGCACGCACTTGGACGGTCTAGGTAACCTAGCGGGCACTTGGACTATCTAGGTTAACGAATGGGCACTTGGACTATGTAGGTAACCTAGCGGGCACTTGGACAGTCTAGGTTTCCTAGCGGGCACTTTGACTATCAAGGTTAACGAATGGGCACTTGTACTATGTACGTACGTAGCGGGCACTTGGACTATGTAGGATCCCTATCAGACATTTGTACTACTTCGGTTACCTAGCGGGCAATTTGAGTATCTAGGTTAACTAGCGGGCCCTTGGACTATGTAGGTTAACCAGCGGGAACTTGGACTATCTAGGTTAAGTAGAGGGTTCTTGGACTATGTAGGTTAACTAGCGGGCACTTGGACTATCTAGGTTAACTAGGTGACCTTGGACTATGTAGGTTAACTAGCGGGCACTTGCACAATGCAGGTTCCCTAGCGGGCACTTTCACTATGTAGGTTCCCTAGCGGGCACTTGGACTATATAGGTTCCCTATGGGCACTTGGACTATCTAGGTTCCCTAACGGGCACTTGGAATATATAGGTTCCCTATCGGGCACTTGGACTATGTAGGTTCCTCAGCGGGCATTGGACTATGTAGGTTAACTAGCAGGACCTTAGACTATCTAGGTTACCTAGCGGGCACTTGGACTATGTAGGATCCCTATCGGGTACTTGGACTGTCTAGGTTAACTAGAGGGCAATTGGACTGTCTAGGTTAACTAGTGGGCACTTGGACTATGTAGTTCACCTAGCAGGCACTTGGACTATGTAGGTTAACTAGCGGGCACTTTGACTATCTAGGTTTACTAGCGGGCACTTGGACTATCTAGGTCAACTAGCGGGCCCTTGTACTATGTAGGTTAACTAGCGGGAACTTGGACTACCTAGGTTAAATAGCGGACCTTGGACTATGTAGGTTAACTAGCGGGCCCTTGGACTATGTAGGTTAACTAGCGGGCACTTGGACTATCTAGGTTTCCTAGCCAGCACTCGGACTATGTACATACACTAGCGCGCACTTGGACTATCTAGGTTACCTATCAGGCACTTGAACTATGTATGTCCCCTAGAGGGCACTTGGACTATCTAGGTTAACTAACGGGCACTTGGACTATGTAGTTTCCCTAGCGGGCATTTGGATTATTTAGGTTACCTAGTGGGCACTTGGACTATGTAGGTTACCTAGCGGCCACTAGGACTATGTAGGTTAACTAGAAGGCACTTGGACTATCAAGGTTACCTAGAGGGCCCTTGGACTATGTAGGTTACCAGCGGGCACTTGGACTATCTAGGTTAACGAACGTGCACTTGGACTATAGGTAACCTAGCGGGCACGTGGACTGTCTAGGTTAACGAACGGGCACTTGGACTATGTAGGTTAACTAGCGGACACTTCGACTATCTAGGTTAGCTAACGGGCAATTGGACTATCTAGGTTACCTAGCGGGCACTTGGACTATGTAAGTTCCCTAGCGGGCATTTGGACTATTTAGGTTACCTAGCAGGCACTTTGACTATCTAGGTTAACTAACGGGCAGTTGGACTATGTAGGTTGCCTAGCGAGCACTTGGACTATGTACGTCCCTTAGCGGGCACTTGGACTATCTAGGTTAACTAGAGGGCCCTTGGACTATATAGGTTAACTATCGGGCACTTGGATTATCTAGGTTAACTAGCGGGCACTTGGACGATCTAGGTTAACTAGCGGGCACTTGGACTATCTAGGTTAACTAGCGGGCACTGGACTATCTAGATTAACTAGCGGGCCCTTGGACTATCTAGGTTTACTAGCGGGCACTTGGACTATCTAGGTTAACTAGCGGGCACTTGGACTATGTAGTTTCCCTAGCCGGCATTTGGATTATTTAGGTTACCTACTGGGCACATGGACTATGTATGTTACCTAGCGGGCACTTGGACTATGTAGGTTAACTAGAAGGCACTTGGACTATCAAGGTTACCTAGAGGGCCCATGGACTATTTAGGTTACCAGCGGGCACGTGGACTATCTAGGTTAACGAACGGGCACATGGAGTATGTAGGTAACCTAGCGGGCACTTGAACTGTCTAGGTTACCTAGCGGGCACTTGGCCTATCTAGGTTAACCAACGGGCACTTGGAATATGTAGGTTAACTGGCGGACACTTCGACTATCTAGGTTAGCTAACGGGCAATTGGACTATCTAGGTTACCTAGCGGGGACTTGGACTATGTATGTTCCCTAGCGGGCACTTGGATTATTTAGGTTACCTAGCAGGCACTTTGACTATCTAGGTTAACTAACGGGCACTTGGACTATGTAGGTTACCTAGCGAGCACTTGGACTATGTATGTTCCCAGCGGGCACTTGGACTATGTAGGTTCCCTATCGGGTACGTGGACTGTCTAAGTTAACTAGCGGGCAATTGGACTGTCTAGGTTACCTAGTGGGCAATTGGAGTATCTAGTTTACCTAGCAGGGACTTGGACTATGTAGGTTAACTAGCGTGCACTTGGACTATCGAGGTTACCTAGAGGGCACTTGGACTATTTACGTTCCCTAGCGGGCATTTGGGCTATCTACGTTACCTAGCGGGCACATGGACTATGTAGGTTAACGAACGGGCACTTGGACTATGTAGGTAACATAATGGTCACTTGGACTGTCTAGGTTACCTAGCGGGGACTTGGACTATGTAGGTTAACTAGCGGGCACTTGGACTATGTAGGATCCCTATCGGACATTTGTACCACTTAGGTTAATTAGCGGGCACTTTGACTATCTAGTTTAACTAACAGGAACTTGGACTATCTAGGTTACCAAGCGGGCCCTTGTACTATGTAGGTTATCTAGCGGGCACTTGGATTATCTAGGTAACTAGCGGACCTTGGACTATCTAGGTTAACTAACGGGCACTAGGACTATCTAAGTTACCTAGCCGGCACGTGGACTATGTAGGTTAACTAGCGGACACTTGCACGATCTAGGTTAACTAGCGGGCCCATGGTTTATGTAGGCTTACTAGCAGGCACTTGGACTATCTAGGTTAACTAGCGGGTCTTGGACTATATAGTTTCCCTAGCGGGCATTTGGACTATTTAGGTTACCAAGCGGGAACGTGGACTATGTAGGTTACCTAGCGGGCACTTGGACTATCTAAGTTAACTAGCAGGCACTTTGACTATCTAGGTTAACTAACGGGCACTTGGACTATATAGGTTGCCTAGCGGGCACATGGATTATGTAGGTTCCCTAGCGGGCACTTGGATTATGTAGGTTGCCTAGCGGGCTCTTGGATTATGTAGGTTCCCTATCAGGCACCTGGATTATGTAGGTTCCCTATCGGGCACTTGGACTATGTGGGTTAACTAGCAGGCACTTGGACTGTCTAGGTAACCTAGCGGGCACTTGGACTATCTAGGTTAACGAACGGGCACTTGGACTATGTAGGTAACCTAGCGGGCACTTGGACAGTCTAGGTTTCCTAGCGGGCACTTTGACTATCAAGGTTAACGAATGGGCACTTGGACTATGTAGATTACGTAGCGGGCACTTGGACTATGTAGGATCCCTATCAGACATTTGTACTACTTCGGTTAACTAGGGGGCAATTTGAGTATCTAGGTTATCTAGCGGGCACTTGGACTATCTAGGTCAACTAGCGGGCCCTTGTACTATGTAGGTTAACTAGGGGGCACTTGGACTATCTAGGTTAACTAGCGGACCTTGGACTATGTAGGTTAACTACCGCGACCTTGGACTATGTACTTACCCTAGTGCGCACTTGGACTATCTAGGATACCTGCGGGCACTTGGACTATGTACGTCCCCTAGTGGGCACTTTGACTATCTAGGTTAACTAACGGGCACTTGGACTATGTAGGTTCCCTAGCGGGCACTTGGATTTTGAAGGTTCCCTATAGGGTACTTGGACTGTCTAGGTTAACTATCTGGCAATTGGACTGTCTAGGTTACCTAGTGGGCACTTGGAGTATGTAGTTTACCTAGCAGGCACTTGGACTATGTAGGTTAACTAGCGGGCACTTGGACTATTAGGGTCCTTAGCGGGCATTTGGACTATATAGGTTACCTAGCGGGCACTTGGACTATGTAGGTTACCTTGCGGGCACTTGTACTATCTAGGTTACCTAAAGGGAACTTGGACTATGTAGGTTAACTAGCAGACACTTGGACGATCTAGATTAACTAGCGGGCACTTAGAATATCTAGGTTAACTAGCGGGCCCTTGGACTATGTAGGTTAACCAGCGGGAACTTGGACTATCTAGGTTAACTAGCGGGCACTTGCACAATGCAGGTTCCCTAGCGGGCACTTTCACTATGTAGGTTCCCTAGCGGGCACTTGGAATATATAGGTTCCCTATGGGCACTTGGACTATCTAAGTTCCCTAACGGGCACTTGGAATATATAGGTTCCCTATCGGGCACTTGGACTATGTAGGTTCCTCAGCGGGCATTGGACTATGTAGGTTAACTAGCATGACCTTAGACTATCTAGGTTACCTAGCGGGCACTTGGAGTATGTAGGATCCCTATCGGGTACTTGGACTGTCTAGGTTAACTAGAGGGCAATTGGACTGTCTAGGTTAACTAGTGGGCACTTGGACTATGTAGTTTACCTAGCAGGCACTTGGACTATGTAGGTTAACTAGCGGGCACTTTGACTATCTAGGTTTACTAGCGGGCACTTGGACTATCTAGGTCAACTAGCGGGCCCTTGTACTATGTAGGTTAACTAGCGGGGCTTGGATTACCTAGGTTAAATAGCGGACCTTGGACTATTTGGTTAACTAGCGGGCCCTTGGACTATGTAGGTTAACTAGCGGGCACTTGGACTATCTAGGTTTCCTAGCCAGCACTCGGACTATGTACATACACTAGCGCGCACTTGGACTATCTAGGTTACCTAGCAGGCACTTGAACTATGTACGTCCCCTAGAGGGCACTTGGACTATCTAGGTTAACTAACGGGCACTTGGACTATGTAGTTTCCCTAGCGGGCATTTGGATTATTTAGGTTACCTAGTGGGCACTTGGACTATGTAGGTTACCTAGCGGCCACTAGGACTATGTAGGTTAACTAGAAGGCACTTGGACTATCAAGGTTACCTAGAGGGCCCTTGGACTATGTAGGTTACCAGCGGGCACTTGGACTATCTAGGTTAACGAACGTGCACTTGGACTATGTAGGTTACCTAGCGGGCACGTGGACTGTCTAGGTTAATGAACGGGCACTTGGACTATGTAGGTTAACTAGCGGACACTTCGACTATCTAGGTTAGCTAACGGGCAATTGGACTATCTAGATTACCTAGCGGGCACTTGGACTATGTAGGTTCCCTAGCGGGCACTTGGACTATTTAGGTTACCTAGCAGGCACTTTGACTATCTAGGTTAACTAACGGGCAGTTGGACTATGTAGGTTGCCTAGCGAGCACTTGGACTATGTAGGTTAACTAGAAGGCACTTGGACTATCAAGGTTACCTAGAGGGCCCTTGGACTATTTAGGTTACCAGCGGGCACGTGGACTATCTAGGTTAACGAACGGGCACATGGAGTATGTAGGTAACCTAGCGGGCACTTGAACTCTCTAGGTTACCTAGCGGGCACTTGGCCTATCTAGGTTAACCAACGGGCACTTGGACTATATAGGTTAACTGGAGGACACTTCGACTATCTAGGTTAGCTAACGGGCAATTGGACTATCTAGGTTACCTAGCGGGGACTTGGACTATGTATGTTCCCAGCGGGCACTTGGATTATTTAGGTTACCTAGCAGGCACTTTGACTATCTAGGTTAACTAACGGGCACTTGGACTATGTAGGTTACCTAGCGAGCACTTGGACTGTGTATGTTCCCAGCGGGCACTTGGACTATGTAGGTTCCCTATCGGGTACTTGGACTGTCTAAGTTAACTAGCGGGCAATTGGACTGTCTAGGTTACCTAATGGGCAATTGGAGTATCTAGTTTACCTAGCAGGGACTTGGACTATGTAGGTTAACTAGAAGGCACTTGGACTATCGAGGTTACCTAGAGGGCACTTGGACTATTTACGTTCCCTAGCGGGCATTTGGGATATCTACGTTACCTAGCGGGCACTTGGACTATCTAGGTTACCTAACGGGCACTTTGATTATCTAGGTTACATAGCGGGCACTTGGACTATGTAGGTTAACTAGCGAGCACTTGGACTCTAGGTTACCTAGCGGGCACTTGGACTATCAAGGTTACCTAGTGGGCCCTTGGACTATGTAGATTTCCTAGCGGGCACTTGGACTATCTAGGTTAACGAACAGGCACTTGGAATATGTAGGTAACCTAGGGGGCACTTGGACAGTCGAGGTTACCTAGCGGGCACTTGGGCTATCTAGGTTAACGAACGGGCACTTGGACTATGTAGGTTACCTAGCGGGCACTTGGACTATGTAGGATTCCTTTCCGACATTTGGACTACTTACGTTACCTAGCGTGCACTTGGACTATCTAGGTTAACTAGCGGGCACTTGGACTATCTAGGTCAACTAGCGGGCCCTTGTACTATGTAGGTTAACTAGCGAGCACTTGGAGTATCTAGGTTAACTACCGTACCTTGGTCTACGTAGGTTAACTAGCGGGCCCTTGGAGAATGTAGGTTAACTAGCGGGCACTTGGACGATCTAGGTTAACTAGAGGGCACTTGGACTATCTAGGTTAATTAGCGTGCACTTGCACTATCTAGGTTAACTAGCGGGCACTTGGATGACCAATGTTAACTAACGGGCCCTTTGACTATCTAGGTTAGCTAACTGGCACTTGGACTATGTAGGTTAACTAACAGACACTTGCACGATCTAGGTTAACTAGCGGGCTCTTGCACTATGTAGGTTAACTAGTGGGCCCATTGACTATGTTGGTTAACTAGCGGGCACTTGGACTATGTAGGTTCCCTAGGGGGCATTTGGACTATATAGATAACCTAGCGGTCACTTAGACTTTGTTGGTTACCTAGCGGGCCCTTGGACTATGTAGGTTAACTAGTGGGCCCTTGGACTATGTAGGTTACCTAGCGGGCACTTGGATGATCTAGGTTAACTATCGGGTACTTGGACTATGTAGGTTAACTAGCGGGCCCTTGGACGATCTACGTTAACTAGCGGGCCCTTGGACTATGTAGATTCCCTAGCGGGCATTTGGCCTACATAGATAACCTAGCGGGCACTTAGATTTTGTAGGTTACCTAGCGGGCACTTGGACTATCTAGGTTACCTAGCTGGCAATTGAACTATTTTAGTTACCTAGCGGGGTCTGGGAGTATGTAGGTTACTTAGCGGGCTGTTGGACTATCTAGGTTACCAAGCGGGCACTTGGACTATCTAGGTTAAATAACGGGCACTTGGACTATGTAGGTTCCCTAGCGGGCCCTTGGACTATGTAAGTTCCCTCGCGGTCACTTGGACTCTGTGGGTTTCCTGGCATTCATTTGGACTATCTAGGTTACCTAACGGGCACTTGGACTATGTAGGTTCTCTAGCGGGCCCTTGGACTATCTAGGTTTACTAGCGGGCACTTGGACTATCTAGGTTAACTAGTGGGCACTTGGATTATGTAGTTTCCCTAGCAGGCATTTGGATTAATTAGGTTACCTAGTGGGCACTTGGACTATGTAGGTTAGCTAGCGGGCACTTGAACAATGTAGGTTAACTAGAAGGCACTTGGACTATCAAGGTTACCTAGCAGGCCCTTGGACTATGTAAGTTACCAGCGGGCACTTGGACTATCTAGGTTAACGATAGTGCACTTGGACTATGTAGGTAACCTAGCGGGCACTTGTACTGTCTAGGTTACCTAGCGGGCACTTGGCCTATGCAGGTTACCTAGCGGGCCTTTGGACTATGTAAGTTAACTAGAGGGCACTTTGATGATCCTGGTTAACTAGCGGGCACTTGGACTATCTAGGTTAACTAGAGGGCACTTGGACTATGTAGTTTACCTAGCAGGCACTTGGACTATGTAGGTTAACGAGCGGGCACTTGGACTATCTAGGTTACCTAGAGGGCACATGGACTATGTAGGTTCCCTAGCGGGCACATGGACTATGTATGTTCCCTAGCGGGCACTTGGGCTATCTAAGTTACCTAGCGGGCACTTGGACTATGTAGGTTAACGAACGGGCACTTGGACTATGTAGGTAACATAATGGTCACTTGGACTGTCTAGGTTACCTAGTGGGGACTTGGACTATGTAGGTTAACTAGCGGGCACTTGGACTATGTAGGATCCCGATCGGACATTTCTACTACTTAGGTTAATTAGCGGCTACTTTGACTATCTAGGTTAACTAGCGGGAACGTGAACTATCTAGGTCAACTAGCGGGCCCTTGTACTATGTAGGTTAGCTAGCGGGCACTTGGACTATCTAGGTTAACTAGCGGACCTTGGACTATGTAGGTTAACTAGCGGGCACTTTTACTATGTACGTCCCCTAGTGGGCATTGGACTATCTAGGTTAACTAACGGGCACTAGGACTATCTAGGTTAACTAGCGGGCACTTGGCTATCTAGGTTACCTAGCGGGCACTTGGACTATCTAAGTTAACTACAGGCACTTTGACTATCTAGGTTAACTAACGGGCACTTGGACTATGTAGGTTCCCTAGCGGGCACTTGGATTATGTAGGTTCCCTATCGGGCACTTGGATTATGTAGGTTCCCTATCGGGCACTTGGACTATGTGGGTTAACTAGCAGGCACTTGGACTGTCTAGGTAACCTAGCGGGCACTTGGACTATCTAGGTTAACGAATGGGCACTTGGACTATGTAGGTAACCTAGCGGGCACTTGGACAGTCTAGGTTTCCTAGCGGGCACTTGGACTATCTAGGTTAACGAATGGGCACTTGGACTATGTAGGTTACGTAGCGGGCACTTGGACTATGTAGGATCCCTATCAGAAATTTGTACTACTTAGGTTAACTAGCGGGCAATTTGAGTATCTAGGTTAACTAGCGGGCACTTGGCCTATCTAGGTCAACTAGCGTGCCCTTGTACTATGTAGGTTAACTAGGGGGCACTTGGACAATCTAGGTTAACTAGCGGACCTTGGACTATGTAGGTTAACTACCGCGCCCTTGGACTATGTACATACCCTAGCGAACACTTGGACTATCTAGGTTACCTGCGGGCACTTGGACTATGTATGTCCCCTAGTGGGCAATTGGACTATCTAGGTTAACTAATGGGCACTAGGACTATCCAGGTTAACTAGCGAGCACTTGGACTATCTAGGTTAACTAGCGAGCACTTGGACTATCTAGGTTACCTAGCAGACACTTGGATTATGAAGGATCCCTAGCGGGCACTTGGACAATCTAGGTTAACTAGCAGGCACTTAGACGATCTAGGTTAACTAGCGGGCACTTGGACTATCAAAGTTAACAAGTGTGCCCTTGGACTATGTAGTTAACTAGCGGGCCTTTGGACTATCTAAGTTAATGAACGGGCACTTGGAATATGCAGGTTACCTAGCGGGCACTTGGACTATCTAGGTTACCTAACGGGCACTTTGACTATCTAGGTTACATAGCGGGCACTTGGATTATGTAGGTTAACTAGCGAGCACTTGGACTCTAGGTTACCTAGCAGGCACTTGGACTATCTAGGTTACCTAGCGGGCCCTTGGACTATGTAGGTTTCCTAGCGGGCACTTGAACTATCTAGGTTAACGAACGGGCACTTGGAATATGTAGGTAACCTAGCGGGCACTTAGGAAGTCTAGGTTACCTAGCGGGCACTTGGACTATCTAAGTTAACGAACGGGCACTTGGAATATGCAGGTAACCTAGCGGGCACTTGGAATGTCTAGGTTACCTAGCGGGCACTTGGACTTCTAGGTTAACGAACGGGCACTTGGACTATGTAGGTTGCTTAGCGGGCACTTGGACTATCTAGGTTAGGTAACGGGCACTTTGAGTATCTAGGTTACCTAGAGGGAACTTCGACAATATATGTTACCTAGCGGGCACTTGGACTATCTAGGTTACCTAACGGGCACTTTGACTATCTATGTTACATAGCGGGCACTTGGACTATGTAGGTTAACTAGCGAGCACTTGGACTCTAGGTTACCTAGCGGGCACTTGGACTATCTAGGTTACCTAGTGGGCCCTTGGACTATGTCGATTTCCTAGCGGGCACTTGGGCTATCTAGGTTAACGAACGGGCACTTGGACTATGTAGGTTACCTAGCGGGCACTTGGACTATGTAGGATTCCTTTCCGACATTTGGACTACTTACGTTACCTAGCGTGCACTTGGACTATCTAGGTTAACTAGCGGGCACTTGGACTATCTAGGTCAACTAGCGGGCCCTTGTACTATGTAGGTTAACTAGCGAGCACTTGGAGTATCTAGGTTAACTACCGGACCTTGAACTACGTAGGTTAACTAGCGGGCCCTTGGACAATGTAGGTAAACTAGCGGGCACTTGGACGATCTAGGTTAACTAGAGGGCACTTGGACTATCTAGGTTAATTAGCGTGCACTTGCACTATCTAGGTTAACTAGCGGGCACTTGGATGATCAATGTTAACTAACGGGCCCTTTGACTATCTAGGTTAGCTAACTGGCACTTGGACTATGTAGGTTAACTAGCAGACACTTGCACGATCTAGGTTAACTAGCGGGCTCTTTCACTATGTAGGTTAACTAGTGGGCCCATTGACTATGTTGGTTAACTAGCGGGCAATTGGACTATGTAGGTTCCCTAGCGGGCATTTGGACTATATAGATAACCTAGCGGTCACTTAGACTTTGTTGGTTACCTAGCGGGCCTTTGGACTATGTAGGTTAACTAGCGGGCCCTTGGACTATGTAGGTTACCTAGCGGGCACTTGGATGATCTAGGTTAACTAGCGGGTACTTGGACTATGTAGGTTAACTAGCGGGCCCTTGGATGATCTACGTTAACTAGCGGGCCCTTGGACTATGTAGATTCCCTAGCGGGCATTTGGACTACATAGATAACCTAGCGGGCACTTAGATTTTGCAGGTTACCTAGCGGGCACTTGGACTATCTAGGTTACCTAGCTGGCAATTGAACTATTTTAGTTACCTAGCGGGGACTGGGAGTATGTAGGTTACTTAGCGGGCTGTTGGACTATCTAGGTTACCAAGAGGGCACTTGGACTATCTAGGTTAAATAACGGGCACTTGGACTATGTAGGTTCCCAAGCGGGCCCTTGGACTATGTAAGTTCCCTAGCGGGCACTTGGACTCTGTGGGTTTCCTGGCGTTCATTTGGACTATCTAGGTTACCTAACGGGCACTTGGACTATGTAGGTTCCCTAGCGGGCCCTTGGACGATCTAGGTTTACTAGCGGGCACTTGGACTATCTAGGTTAACTAGCGGGCACTTGGATTATGTAGTTTCCCTAGCAGGCATTTGGATTATTTAGGTTACCTAGTGGGCACTTGGACTATGTAGGTTAGCTAGCGGGCACTTGGACTATGTAGGTTAACTAGAAGGCACTTGGAGTATCAAGGTTACCTAGCAGGCCCTTGGACTATGTAAGTTACCAGCGGGCACTTGGACTATCTAGGTTAACGAATGTGCACTTGGACTATGTAGGTAACCTAGCGGGCACTTGTACTGTCTAGGTTACCTAGCGGGCACTTGGCCTATGCAGGTTACCTAGCAGGCCTTTGGACTATGTAAGTTAACTAGAGGGCACTTTGATGATCCTGGTTAACTAGCGGGCACTTGGACTATCTAGGTTAACTAGAGGGCACTTGGACTATGTAGGTTCCCTAGCGTGCACTTGTACTATGTAGGTTAATTAGCGGACACTTGGACGATCTAGGTTAACTAGTGGGTACTTTGATTATGTAGGTTAACTAGCGGGCCCTTGAACTATGTAGATTAACTAGCGGGAACTTGGACTATGTAGGTTCCCTAGCGGGCACTTGCACTGTGTATGTTCCCTAGGGACACTTGAACTATGTAAGTTAACTACCGGGCACTTGGACTATGTAGGTTAACTAGCGGGCCCTTGGACTATCTAGGTTACCTAGCGGGCACTTGGACTATGTAGGTTAACTAGCGGGCACTTGGACTATGTAGGTTAACTAGAAGGCACTTGGACTATCAAGGTTACCTAGCAGGCCCTTGGACTATGTAAGTTACCAGCGGGCACTTGGAGTATCTAGGTTAACGAATGTGCACTTGGACTATGTAGGTAACCTAGCGGGCACTTGGACTATGTAAGTTAACTAGAGGGCACTTTGATGATCCTGGTTAACTAGCGGGCACTTGGACTATCTAGGTTAACTAGAGGGCACTTTGACTATGTAGGTTCCCTAGCGGGCACTTGGATTAATTAGGTTACCTAGTGGGCACTTGGACTATGTAGGTTAGCTAGCGGGCACTTGAACAATGTAGGTTAACTAGAAGGCACTTGGACTATCAAGGTTACCTAGCAGGCCCTTGGACTATGTAAGTTACCAGCGGGCACTTGGACTATCTAGGTTAACGATAGTGCACTTGGACTATGTAGGTAACCTAGCGGGCACTTGTACTGTCTAGGTTACCTAGCGGGCACTTGGC
The DNA here is from genome assembly GCF_050624435.1 of Tenrec ecaudatus. Taxonomy (NCBI): domain Eukaryota; kingdom Metazoa; phylum Chordata; class Mammalia; order Afrosoricida; family Tenrecidae; genus Tenrec; species Tenrec ecaudatus. The sequence goes on from NW_027457620.1 coordinate 1,761,466, forward strand.
CTATGCAGGTTACCTAGCGGGCCTTTGGACTATGTAAGTTAACTAGAGGGCACTTTGATGATCCTGGTTAACTAGCGGGCACTTGGACTATCTAGGTTAACTAGAGGGCACTTGGACTATGTAGTTTACCTAGCAGGCACTTGGACTATGTAGGTTAACGAGCGGGCACTTGGACTATCTAGGTTACCTAGAGGGCACATGGACTATGTAGGTTCCCTAGCGGGCACATGGACTATGTATGTTCCCTAGCGGGCACTTGGGCTATCTAAGTTACCTAGCGGGCACTTGGACTATGTAGGTTAACGAACGGGCACTTGGACTATGTAGGTAACATAATGGTCACTTGGACTGTCTAGGTTACCTAGTGGGGACTTGGACTATGTAGGTTAACTAGCGGGCACTTGGACTATGTAGGATCCCGATCGGACATTTCTACTACTTAGGTTAATTAGCGGCTACTTTGACTATCTAGGTTAACTAGCGGGAACGTGAACTATCTAGGTCAACTAGCGGGCCCTTGTACTATGTAGGTTAGCTAGCGGGCACTTGGACTATCTAGGTTAACTAGCGGACCTTGGACTATGTAGGTTAACTAGCGGGCACTTTTACTATGTACGTCCCCTAGTGGGCATTGGACTATCTAGGTTAACTAACGGGCACTAGGACTATCTAGGTTAACTAGCGGGCACTTGGCTATCTAGGTTACCTAGCGGGCACTTGGACTATCTAAGTTAACTACAGGCACTTTGACTATCTAGGTTAACTAACGGGCACTTGGACTATGTAGGTTCCCTAGCGGGCACTTGGATTATGTAGGTTCCCTATCGGGCACTTGGATTATGTAGGTTCCCTATCGGGCACTTGGACTATGTGGGTTAACTAGCAGGCACTTGGACTGTCTAGGTAACCTAGCGGGCACTTGGACTATCTAGGTTAACGAATGGGCACTTGGACTATGTAGGTAACCTAGCGGGCACTTGGACAGTCTAGGTTTCCTAGCGGGCACTTGGACTATCTAGGTTAACGAATGGGCACTTGGACTATGTAGGTTACGTAGCGGGCACTTGGACTATGTAGGATCCCTATCAGAAATTTGTACTACTTAGGTTAACTAGCGGGCAATTTGAGTATCTAGGTTAACTAGCGGGCACTTGGCCTATCTAGGTCAACTAGCGTGCCCTTGTACTATGTAGGTTAACTAGGGGGCACTTGGACAATCTAGGTTAACTAGCGGACCTTGGACTATGTAGGTTAACTACCGCGCCCTTGGACTATGTACATACCCTAGCGAACACTTGGACTATCTAGGTTACCTGCGGGCACTTGGACTATGTATGTCCCCTAGTGGGCAATTGGACTATCTAGGTTAACTAATGGGCACTAGGACTATCTAGGTTACCAAACGGGCACTTGGACTATGTAGGTTAACTAGCGGACAATTGGACGATCTAGGTTAACTAGCGGTCCCTTGGACAATAGGTTAACTAGCGGGCACTTGGACTATGTAGGTTCCCTAGCGGGCATTTAGACTATATAGGTTACCTAGCGGGCACTTGGACTATGTAGGTTACCTAGCGGGCCCTTGGACTATCTAGGTTAGCTAACTGGCACTTGGACTATGAAGGTTAACTAGCAGACACTTGCACGATCTAGGTTAACTAGCGGGCTCTTGCACTATGTAGGTTAACTAGCGGGCACTTGGATTATCTAGGTTACCTAGCAGGCACTTGGACTATGTAGGTTCCCTAGCGGGCATTTGTACTATATAGATAACCTAGCGGGCACTTAGACTCTGTAGGTTACCTAGCGGGCACTTGGACTATCTAGGTTGCCTAGCTGGCACTTGAACTATCTAAGTTACCTAACGGGTTCTTGGAGTATGTATGTTACCTAGCGGTCTCTTGGACTATCTAGGTTACCAAGCGGGCACTTGGACTATCTAGGTTAACTAACGGGCACTTGGACTATGTAGGTTCCCTAGCGGGCCCTTGGACTATGTGGGTTTCCTGGCGGGCATTTGGACGATCTAGGTTACCTAACGGCCATTTGGACTATGTAAGTTCCCTAGCGGGCACTAGGCTTATGTAGGTTCCCTATCGGGAACTTGGAGAATGTAGGTTAACTAGGGGGCACTAGGACTATGTAGGTTACCTAGAGGGCCCTTGGACTATCTAGGTTACTTAGCGGGCATTTGGACTATGTAGGCTCCCTAACGGGCATTTAGACTATATAGATTACCTAGCGGGCACTTAGACATTGTAGGTTACCTTGCGGGCACTTGGAATATCTAGGTTACCTAGCTGGCACTTGAACTATCTACGTTACCTAACGGGTTCTTGGAGTATGTAGGTTACCTAGCAGTCTGTAGGACTATATAGGTTACCAAGCGGGCACATGGACTATCTAGGTTACCAAGCGGGCACTTGGACTATCTAGGTTAAATAACGGGCACTTGGACTGTGTAGATTCCCTAGCGGGCCCTTGGACTATGTAAGTTCCCTAGCGGGCACTTGGACTATGTGGGTTTCCTGGCGGGCATTTGGACTATCTAGTTTACCTAACGGGCACTTGGACTATGTAGGTTCTCTAGCGGGCACTTGGACTATGTAGCTTAACTAGCGTGCATTTGGACTATGTAGGTTACCTAGCGGGCACTCGTACTATGTAGGTTCCCTATCGGGCACTTGGAGAATGTAGGTTAACTAGGGGGCTACAGGAAATTGTAGGTTAAGTAGCGGGACCTTGGACTATCTAGGTTACCTAGGGGGAACTTGGACTATGTAGGTTAACTAGTGGGCACTTGGACTATGTAGGTTACCTAGCAGGCACTTGGACTATGTACGTTCCCTAGCGGGCACTTGGACTATCTACGTTACCTAGCGGGCACTTGGACTATGTATGTTACCTAGCGGGTACTTGGACTATGTACGTTTCCTAGTGGGTACTTGGACTTGATAGGTTCCCTACGGACACTTGAAGTACGTAAGTTAACTACCGGGCACTTGGACTATGTAGGTTAACTAGCGGGCCCTTGGACTATCTAGGTTACCTAGCGGGCACTTGGACTATGTAGGTTAACTACCGGGCACTTGCACTATCTAGGTTACCGAACGGGCATTTGGACTATGTAGGTAACCTAGCGGGCACTTGGAGAGTCTAGGTTACCCAGCGGGCACTTGGACTTCTAGGTTAACGAACGGGCACTTGGACTATGTATGTTGCATAGCGGGCAATTGGACTATCTAGGTTAGGTAACGGGCACTTGGACTATCTAGGTTTCTTAGCGGGCACTTGGACGATCCTGGTTAACTAGAGGGCACTTGGACTATCTAGGTTAACTACCGTGCACTTGGAATATCTAGGTTTCTTAGCGGGCACTTGGACGATCTAGGTTAACTAGAGGGCACTAGGACTATCTAGGTTAACTAGCGGGCACTTGGACTATGTAGGTTTCTTAGCGGGTACTTGGACTATGTAGGTTAACTAGCCGGCCCTTGGATTATGTAGATTAACTAGCGGCACTTGGACTATCTACGTTAACTAGCGGGCCCTTGGACTATGTAGATTCCCTAGCGGGCATTTGGACTATATAGACAACCTAGAGGGCACTTAGACTTTGTAGGTTACCTAGCGGCACATGGACTATCTAGGTTACCTAGCTGGCACTTGAATTATCTACGTTATAGCGGGTTCTTGGAGTATGTAGATTACCTAGAGGGCTGTTGGTCTATCTAGGTTACCAACGGGCACTTGGACTATCTAGGTTAAAAACGGACACTTGGACTGTGTAGGTTCCCTAGCGGGCCCTTGGACTATGTAAGTTCCCTAGCAGACACTTGGACTATGTGGGTTTCCTGGCGGGTATTTGGACTATCTAGGTTACCTAAGGGGCACTTGGACTATGTAGGTTCCCTAGCGGGCACTTGGATTATGTAGGTTCCCTATCGGGCACTTGGACTATGTAGGTTAACTAGAGGGCATTTGGACTATGTAGGTTACCTAGCAGGCACTAGGACTATGTAGGTTCCCTATGGGGCACTTGGAAAATGTAGGTTAACCAAGGGGCACTAGGACTATGTAGGTTACCAAGCGGGCCCTTAGACTATCTAGGTTACCTAGCGAGCATTTGGACTATGTAGGCTCCCTAGCGGTCATTTGGACTATATAGATTACCTAGCGGGCACTTAGACTTTGTAGGTTACCTAGCGGGCATTTGGACTATCTAGGTTAACTAGCTGCCACTTGAACTATCTACGTTACCTAGCGGGTACTTGGAGTATGTAGGTTACCTACCGGGCTGTTGGATTATCTAGGTTACCTAGCGGGCACTGGGACTATCTAGGTTATCTAACGGGTACTTGGACTATGTAGGTTCCCTAGCGGGCCCTTGGACTATGTAAGTTCCCTAGCGGGCACTTGGACTATGTGGGTTCCCTAGTGGGCATTTGTACTATCTACGTTACCTACAGGCACTTGGACTATGTAGGTTCCCTAGCGGGCACTTGGATTATGTAGGTTCCCTATCAGGCACATGGACTATGTGGGTTCCCTAGCGGGCATTTGGACTATCTAGGTTACCTAACGGGCACTTGGACTATTTAGGTTCCCTAGCGGGCACTTGTTCTATGTAGGTTCCCTATCGGGCACTTGGAGAATGTAGATTAACTAGGGGTCACTAGGATTATGTAGGTTACCTAGCGGGCCCTTAGACTATCTAGGTTACCTAGCGGGCATTTGGACTATGTAGGCTCCCTAGCGGTCATTTGGACTATATAAATTACCTAGCGGGAACTTAGACTATGTAGCTTACCTAGCGGGCACTTGGACGATCTAGGTTTCCTAGCTGGCCTTTGAACTATCTACGTTATAGCGGGTTCTTGGAGTACGTAGGTTACCTAGCGGGCTGTTGGACTATCTAGGTTACCAATCGGGCACTTGGTCTATCTAGGTTAAATAACGGGCACTTGGACTGGGTAGATTCCCTAGCGGGCCCTTGAACTATGTAAGTTCCCTAGCGGGCACTTGGACTATGTAGGTTCACTATTGGGCACTTGGAGAATGTAGGTTTACTAGGGGGCACTAGAACTATGAAGGTTACCTAGCGGGCCCAAGAACTATCTAGGTTACCTAAGGGGCATTTGGACTATGTAGGCTCCCTAGCGGGCATTTGGACTATATAGATTACCTAGCGGGCACTTAGACTTTGTAGGTTACCAAGCGGGCACTTGGACTATCTAGGTTACCTAGCTGGCACTTGAACTATCTACGTTACCTAGTGGGTACTTGGAGTATGTAGGGTACCTACCGGGTTGTTGGACTATCTAGATTACCATGCGGGCACTTGGACTATCTAGGTTAACTAACGGGCACTTGGACTATGTAGGTTCCCCAGCGGGCCCTTGGACTATGTGGGTTCCCTAGCGGGCACTTGGACTATGTGGGTTCCCTAGCGGGCATTTGGACTATCTAGGTTACCTAACGGGCACTTGGACTATGTAGGTTCCCTAGCGGGCACTTGGATTATGTAGGTTCCATATGGGGCACTTGGACTATGTAGGTTAACTAGCGGGCATTTGGACTATGTAGGTTACCTAGCGGGCACTTGGACTATGCAGGTTAACGAGGGGGCACTAGGACTATGTAGGTTACCTAGCGGGCCCTTAGACTATCTAGGTTACCTAGCGGGCATTTGGACTATGTAGGCTCCCTAGCGGGCATTTGGACTATATAGATTACCTAGCGGGCACTAAGACTTTGTAGGTTACCTAGCGGGCACTTGGACTATCTAGGTACCTAGCTGGCACTTGAACTATCTACGTTATAGCGGGTTCTTAGAGTATGTAGGTTACCTAGCGGGTTGTTGGACTATCTAGGTTACCAAGCGGGCACTTGGACTATCTAGGTTAAATAACGGGCACTTGGACTGTGTAGATTCCCTAGCGGGCCCTTGGACTATGTAAGTTCCCTAGCGGGCACTTGTACTATGTGGGTTTTCTGGCGGGCATTTGGACTATGTAGGTTTCCTAGCGGGCACTTGGATTATGTAGGTTCCCTATCGGGCACTTGGACTATGTAGATTAACTAGAGGGCATTTGGAATACGTAGGTTACCTAGCGGGCACTTGGACTATGTAGGTTCCCTATCGGGCACTTGGAGAATGTAGGTTAACTAGGGGGCACTAGGACTATGTACGTTACCTAGCGGGCCCTTGGACTATCTAGGTTACCTAGGGGGAACCTGGACTATGTAGGTTAACTAGTGGGCACTTGGACTATCTAGGTTACCTAGCAGGCACTTGGACTATGTACGATCCCTAGCGGGCACTTGGACTATGTACATTTCCTAGTGGGTACTTGGACTAGATAGGTTCCCGATCGGGCACTTGGTCTATCTAGGTTAACTAGCGAGCACTTGGACTATCTAGGTTAACTAGTGGGCATATGGACTATTAGGGCCCCTAGCGGGCATTTGGACTATCTAGGTTACCTAACGGGCACTTGGACTATGTAGGTTCCCTAGCGGGCACTTGGATTATGTAGGTTCCATATGGGGCACTTGGACTATGTAGGTTAACTAGCGGGCAATTGGACTATGTAGGTTACCTAGCGGGCACTTGGACTATGTAGGTTAACGAGGGGGCACTAGGACTATGTAGGTTACCTAGCGGGCCCTTAGACTATCTAGGTTACCTAGCGGGCATTTGGACTATGTAGGCTCCCTAGCGGGCATTTGGACTATATAGATTACCTAGCGGGCACTTAGACTTTGTAGGTTACCTAGCGGGCACTTGGACTATCTAGGTACCTAGCTGGCACTTGAACTATCTACGTTATAGCGGGTTCTTAGAGTGTGTAGGTTACCTAGCGGGTTGTTGGACTATCTAGGTTACCAAGCGGGCACTTGGACTATCTAGGTTAAATAACGGGCACTTGGACTGTGTAGATTCCATAGCGGGCCCTTGGACTATGTAAATTCCCTAGCGGGCACTTGTACTATGTGGGTTTTCTGGCGGGCATTTGGACTATGTAGGTTTCCTAGCGGGCACTTGGATTATGTAGGTTCCCTATCGGGCACTTGGACTATGTAGATTAACTAGAGGGCATTTGGAATACGTAGGTTACCTAGCGGGCACTTGGACTATGTAGGTTCCCTATCGGGCACTTGGAGAATGTAGGTTAACTAGGGGGCACTAGGACTATGTACGTTACCTAGCGGGCCCTTGGACTATCTAGGTTACCTAGGGGGAACCTGGACTATGTAGGTTAACTAGTGGGCACTTGGACTATCTAGGTTACCTAGCAGGCACTTGGACTATGTACGATCACTAGCGGGCACTTGGACTATGTACATTTCCTAGTGGGTACTTGGACTAGATAGGTTCCCTAGCGGGCACTTGGTTTATCTAGGTTAACTAGCGAGCACTTGGACTATCTAGGTTAACTAGTGGGCATATGGACTATTAGGGCCCCTAGCGGGCATTTGGACTATATTGGTTACCTAGCGGGCACTTGGACTATGTAGGTTAACGAACGGGCACTTGGACTATGTACGTAACCAAGTGGTCACTTGGACTATGTACGTAACCAAGTGGTCACTTGAAATGTCTAGGTTACCTAGCGGGCACTTGGACTATGTATGTTCCAGAGCGGGCACTTGGACTATGTAGGTTCCCTAGCAGTCACTTGGACTATGTTGGTTCCAGAGCGGGCACTTAGACTATCTAGGTTCCCTAGCGGGCACTTGTACTATGTAGGTTAATTAGCGGACACTTGGACGATCTAGGTTAACTAGCGGGTACTTGGATTATGTAGGTTAACTAGCGGGCCCTTGAACTATGTAGATTAACTCGCGGGCACTTGGACTATGTAGGTTCCCTAGCGGGCACTTGGACTCTGTATGTTCCCTACGGACACTTGAACTATGTAAGTTAACTACCGGGCACTTGGACTATGTAGGTTAACTAGCGGGCCCTTGGACTATCTAGGTTTCCTAGCGGGCACTTGGACTATGTAGGTTAACTACCGGGCACTTGCACTATCTCGGTTACCGAACGGGCATTTGGACTATGTAGGTAACCTAGCGGGCACTTGGAGAGTCTAGGTTACCTAGCGGGCACTTGGACTTCTAGGTTAACGAACGGGCACTTGGACTATGTATGTTGCATAGCGGGCAATTGGACTATCTAGGTTAGGTAACGGGCACATGGACTATATAGGTTTCTTAGCGGGCACTTGGACGATCTAGGTTAACTAGAGGGCACTGGAACTATCTAGGTTAACTAGCGTGCATTTGGACTATCTCGGTTTCTTAGTGGGTACTTGGACTGTGTAGGTTAACTAGTGGGCCCTTGAACTATGTAGAATAACCAGCAGCACTTGGATTATCTACGTTAACTAGCGGGCCCTTGGACTATGTAGATAACCTAGCGGGCATTTGGACTATATAGATAACCTAGCGGGCAATTTCACTTTGTAGGTTACCTAGCGGCACATGGACTTTCTAGGTTACCTAGCTGGCACTTGAACTATCTACGTGAAAGCGGGATCTTGGAGTATGTAGGTTACCTAGCGGGCTGTTGGACTATCTAGGTTACCAAGCGGGCACTTGGACTATCTGGGTTAACTAACGGGCACTTGGACTGTGTAGGTTCCCTAGCGGGCCCTTGGACTATGTAAGTTCCCTAGCGGGCACTTGGACTATGTGGGTTTCCTGGCGGGCATTTGGACAGTCTAGGTTGCCTAACGGGCACTTGGACTATGTACGTTCCATAGCGGGCACTTGGATTATGTAGATTCCCTATCGGGCACTCGGACTATGTAGAATAACTAGAGAGCATTTGGACTATGTAGGTTCCCTAGCGGGCACATGGATTATGTAGGTTCCCTATCGGTCACTCGGACTACGTAGAATAACTAGAGGGCATTTGGACTATGTAGGTTACCTAGTGGGCATTTGGACTATGTAGGTTCCCTATTGGGCACTTGGCAAATGTAGGTTAACTAGTGGGCACTAGGACTTTGTAGGTTACCTAGCGGGCCCTTAGACTATCTAGGTTACCTAGCGGGCATTTGGACTATGTAGGCTCCCTAACGGTCATTTGGACTATATAGATTACCTAGCGGGCACTTAGACTTTGTAGGTTAACTAGGGGGCACTTGGACTATCTACGTTACCTAGCTGGCACTTGAACTTTATATGTTACCTAGCGGGTACTTGGAGTATGTAGGTTACCTACATGGCTGTTGGACAATCTAGGTTAACTAACGGGCACTTGGACTATGTAGGTTCCCTAGCGGGCCCTTGGACTATGTAAGTTCCCCAGCGGGCACTTGGAATATGTGGGTTTCGTGGCGGGCATTTGGACTTTCTAGGTTACCTAGCGGGCACTTGGACTATGTAGGTTCCCTAGCGGGCGTTTGGACTATATAGATAACCTAGTGGGCACTTAGACTTTGTAGGTTACCTAGCGGGCACTTGGACTATCTAGGTTACCAAGCGGGCACTTGGACTATCTAGGTTAACTAACGTGCACTTGGACTATGTAGGTTCCCTATTGGGCACTTGGAGAATGTAGGTTTACTAGGGGGCACTAGAACTATGAAGGTTACCTAGTGGGCCCAAGAACTATCTAGGTTACCTAAGGGGCATTTGGACTATGTAGGCTCCCTAGCGGGCATTTGGACTATATAGATTACCTAGCGGGCACTTAGACGTTGTAGGTTACCAAGCGGGCACTTGGACTATCTAGGTTACCTAGCTGGCACTTGAACTATCTACGTTACCTAGTGGGTACTTGGAGTATGTAGGGTACCTACCGGGTTGTTGGACTATCTAGATTACCATGCGGGCACTTGGACTATCTAGGTTAACTAACGGGCACTTGGACTATGTAGGTTCCCTAGCGGGCCCTTGGACTATGTAAGTTCCCTAGCGGGCACTTGGACTATGTGGGTTCCCTAGCGGGCATTTGGACTATCTAGGTTACCTAACGGGCACTTGGACTATGTAGGTTCCCTAGCGGGCACTTGGATTATGTAGGTTCCATATGGGGCACTTGGACTATGTAGGTTAACTAGCGGGCATTTGGACTATGTAGGTTACCTAGCGGGCACTTGGACTATGTAGGTTAACGAGGGGGCACTAGGACTATGTAGGTTACCTAGCGGGCCCTTAGACTATCTAGGTTACCTAGCGGGCATTTGGACTATGTAGGCTCCCTAGCGGGCATTTGGACTATATAGATTACCTAGCGGGCACTTAGACTTTGTAGGTTACCTAGCGGGCACTTGGAATATCTAGGTTACCTAGCTGGCACTTGAACGATCTACGTTACCTAGGGGGTACTTGGAGTATGTAGGTTACCTACTGGGCTGTTGGACTATCTAGATTACCATGCGGGCACTTGGACTATCTAGGTTAACTAACGGGCACTTGGACTATGTAGGTTCCCTAGTGGGCCCTTGGACTATGTAAGTTCCCTAGCGGGCACTTGGACTATGTGGGTTCCCTAGCGGGCATTTGGACTATCTAGGTTACCTAACGGGCACTTGGACTATGTAGGTTCCCTAGCGGGCACTTGGATTATGTAGGTTGCCTATGGGGCACTTGGACTATGTAGGTTAACTAGCGGGCATTTGGACTATGTAGGTTACCTAGCGGGCACTTGGACTATGTAGGTTCCCAATCGGGCACTTGGAAAATGTAGGTTAACTAGGGGGCACTAGGACTATGTAGGTTACCAAGCGGGCCCTTAGTCTATCTAGGTTACCTAGCAAGCATTTGGACTATGTAGGCTCCCTAGCGGTCATTTGGACTATATAGATTACCTAGTGGGAACTTAGACTTTGTGGGTTACCTAGCGGGCACTTGACTATCTAGGTTACCAAGCTGGCACTTGAACTATCTACGTTACCTAGCAGGTACTTGGAGTATGTAGGTTACCTACCGGGCTGTTGGACTATCTAGGTTACCTAGCGGGCACTGGGACTATCTAGGTTAACTAACGGGCACTTGGATTATGTAGGTTCCCTAGCGGGCCCTTGGACTATGTAAGTTCCCTAGTGGGCACTTGGACTATGTGGGTTCCCTAGCGGGCATTTGGATTATCTAGGTTACCTAACGGGCACTTGGACTATGTAGGTTCCCTAGCGGTCACTAGGATTATGTAGGTTCCCTATCGGGCACTTGGACTATGTGGGTTCCCTAGCGGGCATTTGGACTATCTAGGTTACCTAACGGGCACTTGGACTATGTAGGTTACCTAGCGGGCCCTTAGACTATCTAGGTTACCTAGCGGGCATTTGGACTATGTAGGCTCCCTAGCGGTCATTTGGACTATATAGATTACCTAGCGGGCACTTAGACATTGTAGGTTACCTAGCGGGCACTTGGACTATATAGGTTACCTAGCTGGCACTTGAACTATCTACGTTACCTAGCGGGTACTTGGAGTATGTAGGTTACCTACCGGGCTGTTGGACTATCTATGTTACCTAGCGGGCACAGGGACTATCTAGGTTAACTAACGGGCACATGGACTATGTAAGTTCCCTAGCGGGCACTAGGACTATGTGGGTTCCCTAGCGGGCATTTGGACTATCTAGGTTACCTAACGGGCACTTGGACTATGTAGGTTCCCTAGCGGGCACTTGGATTATGTACGTTCCCTATCGGGCACTTGGACTATGTGGGTACCCTAGCGGGCATTTAGACTATCTAGGTTACCTAACCGGCACTTGCACTATGTACGTTCCCTAGCGGGCACTTGGATTATGTAGGTTCCCTATCGGGCACTTGGAGAATGTAGGTTAACTATGGGGCACTAGGTATATGTAGGTTACCTAGCGGGCCCTTAGACTATCAAGGTTACCTAGCGGGCACTTGGACTATCTAGGTTACCTAGCTGGCACTTGAACTATCTACGTTATAGCGGCTTCTTAGAGTACGTAGGTTACCTAGCGGGCTGTTGGACTATCTAGGTTACCAAGCGGGCACTTGGACTATCTAGGTTATATAACGGGCACTTGGACTGTGTAGATTCCGTAGCGGGCCCTTGGACTATGTGGGTTTCCTGGCGGGCATTTGGACTATCTAGGTTACTTAACGGGCACTTGGACTATGTAGGTTTCCTAGCGGGCACTTGGATTATGTAGATTAACTCGAGGGCATTTGGAATATGTAGGTTACCTAGTGGGCACTTGGACTATGTAGGTTCCCTATCGGGAACTTGGAGAATGTAGGTTAACTAGGGGGCACTAGGACTATGTAGGTTACCTAGCGGGCCCTTGGACTATCTAGGTTACCTAGGGGAACCTGGACTATGTAGTTTAACTAGTGGGCACTTGGAATATCTAGGTTACCTAGCAGGCACTTGGACTATTTACGATCCCTAGCGGGCACTTGGACTATCTACGTTACCTAGCGGGCACTTGGACTATGTACCTTACCTAGCGGGCACTTGGACTATGTACGTTTCCTAGTGGGTACTTGGACTAGATAGGTTCCATAGCGGCCACTTGGTCTATCTAGGTTAACTAGCGAGCACTTGTACTATCTAGGTTAACTAGCGGGCATATGGACTATTAGGGCCCCTAGCGGGCATTTGGACTATATTAGTTACGTAGCGGGCACTTTGACTATGTAGGTTAATGAAGGGGCACTTGGACTATGTAGGTAACCTAGTGGTCACTTGAAATGTCTAGGTTACCTAGCGGGCACTTGGACTATGTAGGTTAACTAGCGGGCACTTGGACTATCTAGGTTAACTAGCGGGCACTTGGACAATGTAGGTTAACTAGCGGGCCCTTAGAATATGTAGTTTACCTAGTGGGTACTTGGACTATCTAGGTTAACTAGCGGGTACTTGGACTATGTAGGTTAACTAGCGGGCCCTTGGACTATGTAGATTAACTAGCGGCACTTGGACTATCTACGTTAACTAGCGGGCCCTTGGACTATGTAGATTCCCTAGCGGGCACTTGGATTATGTATGTTCCAGAGCGGGCACTTGGACTATGTAGGTTCCCTATCAGTCACTTGGACTATGTAGGTTCCAGGTCGGGCACTTAGACTATCTCGGTTCCCTAGTGGGCACTTTTACTATGTAGGTTAATTAGCGGACACTTGGACGATATAGGTTAACTAGCGGGTACTTCGATTATGTAGGTTAACTAGCGGGCCCTTGAACTATGTAGATTAACTAGCGGGCACTTGGACTATGTAGGTTCCCTAGCGGGCACTTGGACTCTGTATGTTCCCTACGGACACTTGAACTATATAAGTTAACTACCGAGCACTTGGACTATGTAGGTTAACTAGCGGGCCCTTGGACTATCTAGGTTACCTAGCGGGCACTTGGAGTATGGAGGTTAACTACCGGGCACTTGCACTATCTAGGTTACCGAACGGGCATTTGGATTATGTAGGTAACCTAGCGGGCAATTGGAGAGTCTAGGTTACCTAGCGGGCACTTGGACTTCTAGGTTAACGAACGGGCACTTGGACTATGTATGTTGCATAGCGGGCAATTGGACTATCTAGGTTTCTTAGCGGGCACTTGGACGATCTAGGTTAACTAGCGGGCACTTGGACTATCTAGGTTAACTAGCGTGCACTTGGACTATCTAGGTTTCTTAGCGGGTACTTTGACTGTGTAGGTTAACTAATGGGCCCTTGAACTATGTAGAATAACTAGCGGCACTTGGACTACCTACGTTAACTAGCGGGCCCTTGGACTATGTAGATACCCTAGCGGGTATTTGGACTATATAGATAACCTAGCGGCCAATTTGACTTTGTAGGTTACCTAGCGGCACATAAACTATCTAGGTTACCTAGCTGGCACTTGAACAATCTATGTTATAGCGGGATCTTGGAGTATGTATGTTACCTAGCGGGCTGTTGGACTATCTAGGTTACCAAGCGGGCACTTGGACTATCTAGGTTAACTAACGGGCACGTGGACTGTGTAGGTTCCCTAGCGGGCCCTTGGACTATGTAAGTTCCCTAGCGGGCACTTGGACTATGTGGGTTTCCTGGCGGGCATTTGGACTGTCTAGGTTACCTAACGGGCACTTGGACTATGTACGTTCCCTAGCGGGCACTTGGATTATGTAGGTTCCCTGTCGGGCACTCGGACTACGTAGAATAACTAGAGGGCATAAGGACTATGTAGGTTACCTAGCGGGCATTTGGACTATGTAGGTTCCCTATCGGGCACTTGGAAAATGTAGGTTAACTAGGGGGCACTAGGACTATGTAGGATACCTAGCGGGCCCTTAGACTATCTAGGTTACCTAGCGGGCATTTGGATTATGTAGGCTCCCTAGCGGTCATTTGGACTATATAGATTACCTAGCGGGCACTTAGACTTTGTAGGTTACCTAGGGGGCACTTGGACTAACTACGTTACCTAGCTGGCACTTGAACTATCTATATTACCTAGCGGGTACTTGGAGTATGTAGGTTACCTACATGGCTGTTGGACTATCTAGGTTACCAAGCGGGCACTTGCACTATCTAGGTTAACTAACGGGCACTTGGACTGTGTAGGTTCCCTAGCGGGCCCTTGGACTATGTAAGTTCCCTAGCGGGCACTTGGACTATGTGGGTTTCCTGGCGGGCATTTGGACTTTCTAGGTTACCTAGCGGGCACTTGGACTATGTAGGTACCCTAGCGGGCATTTGGACTATATAGATAACCTAGCGGGCACTTAGATTCTGTAGGTTACCTAGCGGGCACTTGGACTATCTAGGTTAACAAGCGGGCACTTGGAATATGCAGGTAACCTGGCGGGCACATGGACTTTCTAGGTTACCTAACGGGCACTTTGACTATCAAGGTTACATAGCGGGCACTTGGACTATGTAGGTTAACTAGCGAGCACATAGACTCTAGGTTATCTAGCGGTCACTTGGACTATCTAGGTTACCTAGCGGGCCCTTGGACTATGTAGGTTTCCTAGCGGGCACTTTGACTATCTAGGTTAACGAACGGGCACTTGGACAATGTAGGTTACCCAGCGGGCATTTGGACTATGTAGGATCCCTATCGGACATTTGGACTACTTAGGTTATCTAGCGGGCACTTGGACTATCTAGGTTAACTAGCGGGCACTAGGACTATCTAGGTCAACTAGTGGGCCCTTGTACTATGTAGGTTAACTAGCGAGCACTTGGACTATCTAGGTTAACTAGCGGATCTTGGACTCTATAGGTTAACTAGCGGGCCTTTGGACTATGTAGGTTAACTAGTGGGCACTTGGACGATCTAGGTTAACTAGAGGGTAATTGGACTATCTAGGTTAACTAGCGTGCACTTGGACTATCTAGGTTAACTAGCGGGCACTTGGATGATCAATGTTAACTAGCGGGCACTTGGACTATCTAGGTTAGCTAACGGGCACATGGACTAAGTACGTCCCCTAGTGGGCACTTGGACTATGTAGGATAACTAACGGGCACTTGGACTATCTAGGTTACCTAGCAGGCACTTAGACTATGAAGGTTTCCTAGCGGGCACTTGGATTATCTAGGTTACCCAGCGGGCACTTGGACTATGTAGGTCAACTAGCGGGCCCTTGGACTATCTAGGTTAACTAACTGGCACGTGGATTATGTAGGTTAACTAGCGGACACTTGCACGATCTAGGTTAACTTGCGGGCTCTTGCACTATGTAGGTTAACTAGCGGGCCCTTTGACTATGTAGGTTAACTAGCGGGCACTTGGACGATCTAGGTTAACTAGCGGGCACATGGATTATCTGGGTTACCTAGCGGGCACTTGGACTATGTAGGTTCCCTAGCGGGCACTTGGACTATGTAGGTTAACTAGCGGACACTTGGACTATCTAGGTGAGCTAACGGGCAATTGGACTATCAAGGGTACCTAACGGGCACTTGGACTATATAGATAACTTAGCGGGCACTTAGACTTTGTAGGTTACCTAGCGGGCACATGGACTATCTAGGTTACCTAGCTGGCACTTGAACTATCTATGTTGCCTACTGGGTTCTTGGAGTATGTAGGTTATCTAGCGGGCTGTTGGACTATCTAGGTTACCTCGCGGGCACTTGGACTATCTAGGTTAACTAACGGGCACTTGGACTATTTAGGTTCCCTAGCGGGCCTTGGACTATGTAAGTTCCCTATCGGGCACTTGGACTAGGTAGGTTCCCTAGCGGGCACTTGGTGTATCTAGGTTAACTAGCGGGCACTTCGAGTATCTAGGTTCACTAGCGAGCACTTGGACTATCTAGGATAACTAGCGGGCACTTGGACTATTAGGGTCCCTAGCGGACATTTGGACTATATAGGTTACCTCGCGGGCACTTGGACTATGTAGGTTAACTAGCGGGCACTTGGACTATCTTGGTTAACTTGCAGGCCCTTGGACGACGTAGGTTAACTAGCGGGCCCTTGGACTATGTAGGTTAACTAGCGGGCGCTTGGACTCTGTAGGTTAACTAGCGTGCACTTGGACGATCTAGGTTAACTAGAGGGCACTTGGACTATCTAGGATAACTAGCGGGCACTTGGACTATCTAGGTGAGCTAACGGGCAATTGGACTATCAAGGTTATCTAACGGGCACTTGGACTTTATAGATAACTTAGCGGGCACTTAGACTTTGTAGGTTACCTAGCGGGCACATGGACTATCTAGGTTACCTAGCTGGCACTTGAACTATCTATGTTGCCTAGTGGGTTCTTGGAGTATGTAGGTTATCTAGCGGGCTGTTGGACTATCTAGGTTACCTCGCGGGCACTTGGACTATCTAGGTTAACTAACGGGCACTTGGACTATGTAGGTTCCCTAGCGGGCCTTGGACTATGTAAGTTCCCTAGCGGGCACTTGGACTAGGTAGGTTCCCTAGCGGGCACTTGGTGTATCTAGGTTAACTAGCGGGCACTTGGAGTATCTAGGTTAACTAGCGAGCACTTGGACTATCTAGGATAACTAGCGGGCCCTTGGACAATGTAGGTTAACTAGCGGGCCCTTAGACTATGTAGTTTACCTAGTGGGTACTTGGACTATCTAGGTTAACTAGCGGGTACTTGGACAATGTAGGTTAACTAGCGGGCCCTTAGACTATGTAGTTTACCTAGTGGGTACTTGGACTATCTAGGTTAACTAGCGGGTACTTGGACTATGTAGGTTAACTAGCGGGCCCTTGGACTATGTAGATTAACTAGCGGCACTTGGACTATCTACGTTAACTAGCGGGCCCTTGGCCTATGTAGATTCCCTAGCGGGCACTTGGATTATGTATGTTCCAGAGCGGGCACTTGGACTATGTAGGTTCCCTATCAGTCACTTGGACTATGTAGGTTCCAGGTCGGGCACTTAGACTATCTCGGTTCCCTAGTGGGCACTTTTACTATGTAGGTTAATTAGCGGACACTTGGACGATCTAGGTTAACTAGCGGGTACTTCGATTATGTAGGTTAATTAGCGGGCCCTTGAACTATGTAGATTAACTAGCGGGCACTTGGACTATGTAGGTTCCCTAGAGGGCACTTGGACTCTGTATGTTCCCTACGGACACTTGAACTATATAAGTTAACTACCGAGCACTTGGACTATGTAGGTTAACTAGCGGGCCCTTGGACTATCTAGGTTACCTAGCGGGCACTTGGAGTATGGAGGTTAACTACCGGGCACTTGCACTATCTAGGTTACCGAACGGGCATTTGGATTATGTAGGTAACCTAGCGGGCAATTGGAGAGTCTAGGTTACCTAGCGGGCACTTGGACTTCTAGGTTAACGAACGGGCACTTGGACTATGTATGTTGCATAGCGGGCAATTGGACTATCTAGGTTAGGTAACGGGCACATGGACTATCTAGGTTTCTTAGCGGGCACTTGGACGATCTAGGTTAACTAGAGGGCACTGGGACTATCTAGGTTAACTAGCGTGCACTTGGACTATCTAGGTTTCTTAGCGGGTACTTTGACTGTGTAGGTTAACTAATGGGCCCTTGAACTATGTAGAATAACTAGCGGCACTTGGACTACCTACGTTAACTAGCGGGCCCTTGGACTATGTAGATACCCTAGCGGGTATTTGGACTATATAGATAACCTAGCGGGCAATTTGACTTTGTAGGTTACCTAGCGGCACATAAACTATCTAGGTTACCTAGCTGGCACTTGAACTATCTATGTTATAGCGGGATCTTGGAGTATGTATGTTACCTAGCGGGCTGTTGGACTATCTAGGTTACCAAGCGGGCACTTGGACTATCTAGGTTAACTAACGGGCACGTGGACTGTGTAGGTTCCCTAGCGGGCCCTTGGACTATGTAAGTTCCCTAGCGGGCACTTGGACTATGTGGGTTTCCTGGCGGGCATTTGGACTGTCTAGGTTACCTAACGGGCACTTGGACTATGTACGTTCCCTAGCGGGCACTTGGATTATGTAGGTTCCCTGTCGGGCACTCGGACTACGTAGAATAACTAGAGGGCATAAGGACTATGTAGGTTACCTAGCGGGCATTTGGACTATGTAGGTTCCCTATCGGGCACTTGGAAAATGTAGGTTAACTAGGGGGCACTAAGACTATGTAGGATACCTAGCGGGCCCTTAGACTATCTAGGTTACCAAGCAGGCATTTGGATTATGTAGGCTCCCTAGCGGTCATTTGGACTATATAGATTACCTAGCGGGCACTTAGACTTTGTAGGTTACCTAGGGGGCACTTGGACTAACTACGTTACCTAGCTGGCACTTGAACTATCTATGTTACCTAGCGGGTACTTGGAGTATGTAGGTTACCTACATGGCTGTTGGACTATCTAGGTTACCAAGCGGGCACTTGGACTATCTAGGTTAACTAACGGGCACTTGGACTGTGTAGGTTCCCTAGCGGGCCCTTGGACTATGTAAGTTCCCTAGCGGGCACTTGGACTATGTGGGTTTCCTGGCGGGCATTTGGACTTTCTAGGTTACCTAGCGGGCACTTGGACTATGTAGGTTCCCTAGCGGGCATTTGGACTATATAGATAACCTAGCGGGCACTTAGACTCTGTAGGTTACCTAGCGGGCACTTGGACTATCTAGGTTAACAAGCGGGCACTTGGAATATGCAGGTAACCTGGCGGGCACTTGGACTTTCTAGGTTACCTAACGGGCACTTTGACTATCAAGGTTACATAGCGGGCACTTGGACTATGTAGGTTAACTAGCGAGCACATAGACTCTAGGTTATCTAGCGGTCACTTGGACTATCTAGGTTACCTAGCGGGCCCTTGGACTATGTAGGTTTCCTAGCGGGCACTTTGACTATCTAGGTTAACGAACGGGCACTTGGACAATGTAGGTTACCCAGCGGGCATTTGGACTATGTAGGATCCCTATCGGACATTTGGACTACTTAGGTTACCTAGCGGGCCCTTGGACTATCTAGGTTAACTAGCGGGCACTTGGACTATCTAGGTCAACTAGTGGGCCCTTGTACTATGTAGGTTAACTAGCGAGCACTTGGACTATCTAGGTTAACTAGCGGACCTTGGACTCTGTAGGTTAATTAGCGGGCCTTTGGACTATGTAGGTTAACTAGTGGGCACTTGGACGATCTAGGTTAACTAGAGGGTAATTGGACTATCTAGGTTAACTAGCGTGCACTTGGACTATCTAGGTTAACTAGCGGGCACTTGGATGATCAATGTTAACTAGCGGGCACTTGGACTATCTAGGTTAGCTAACGGGCACATGGACTAAGTACGTCCCCTAGTGGGCACTTGGACTATGTAGGATAACTAACGGGCACTTGGACTATCTAGGTTACCTAGCAGGCACTTAGACTATGAAGGTTCCCTAGCGGGCCCTTGGACTATCTAGGTTAACTAACTGGCACGTGGATTATGTAGGTTAACTAGCGGACACTTGCACGATCTAGGTTAACTTGCGGGCTCTTGCACTATGTAGGTTAACTAGCGG
This sequence comes from Tenrec ecaudatus, assembly GCF_050624435.1. Taxonomy (NCBI): domain Eukaryota; kingdom Metazoa; phylum Chordata; class Mammalia; order Afrosoricida; family Tenrecidae; genus Tenrec; species Tenrec ecaudatus. The sequence continues at coordinate 1,781,406 of NW_027457620.1, forward strand.
GCCCTTTGACTATGTAGGTTAACTAGCGGGCACTTGGACGATCTAGGTTAACTAGCGGGCACATGGATTATCTGGGTTACCTAGCGGGCACTTGGACTATGTAGGTTCCCTAGCGGGCACTTGGACTATGTAGGTTAACTAGCGGACACTTGGACTATCTAGGTGAGCTAACGGGCAATTGGACTATCAAGGGTACCTAACGGGCACTTGGACTATATAGATAACTTAGCGGGCACTTAGACTTTGTAGGTTACCTAGCGGGCACATGGACTATCTAGGTTACCTAGCTGGCACTTGAACTATCTATGTTGCCAACTGGGTTCTTGGAGTATGTAGGTTATCTAGCGGGCTGTTGGACTATCTAGGTTACCTCGCGGGCACTTGGACTATCTAGGTTAACTAACGGGCACTTGGACTATGTAGGTTCCCTAGCGGGCCTTGGACTATGTAAGTTCCCTATCGGGCACTTGGACTAGGTAGGTTCCCTAGCGGGCACTTGGTCTATCTAGGTTAACTATCGGGCACTTGGAGTATCTAGGTTAACTAGCGAGCACTTGGACTATCTAGGATAACTAGCGGGCACTTGGACTATTAGGGTCCCTAGCGGACATTTGGACTATATAGGTTACCTCGCGGGCACTTGGACTATGTAGGTTAACTAGCGGGCACTTGGACTATCTTGGTTAACTTGCAGGCCCTTGGACGACGTAGGTTAACTAGCGGGCCCTTGGACTATGTAGGTTAACTAGCGGGCGCTTGGACTCTGTAGGTTAACTAGCGTGCACTTGGACGATCTAGGTTAACTAGAGGGCACTTGGACTATCTAGGATAACTAGCGGGCACTTGGACTATCTAGGTGAGCTAACGGGCAATTGGACTATCAAGGTTACCTAACGGGCACTTGGACTATATAGATAACTTAGCGGGCACTTAGATTTTGTAGGTTACCTAGCGGGCACATGGACTATCTAGGTTACCTAGCTGGCACTTGAACTATCTATGTTGCCTAGTGGGTTCTTGGAGTATGTAGGTTATCTAGCGGGCTGTTGGACTATCTAGGTTACCTCGCGGGCACTTGGACTATCTAGGTTAACTAACGGGCACTTGGACTATGTAGGTTCCCTAGCGGGCCTTGGACTATGTAAGCTCCCTATCGGGCACTTGGACTAGGTAGGTTCCCTAGCGGGCACTTGGTGTATCTAGGTTAACTAGCGGGCACTTCTAGTATCTAGGTTAACTAGCGAGCACTTGGACTATCTAGGATAACTAGTGGGCACTTGGACTATTAGGGTCCCTAGCGGGCATTTGGACTATATAGGTTACCTCGCGGGCACTTGGACTATGTAGGTTAACTAGCGGGCACTTGGACTATCTAGGTTAACTTGCAGGCCCTTGGATGATGTAGGTTAACTAGCGGACCCTTGGACTATCTAGGATAACTAGCGGGCACTTGGACTATTAGGGTCCCTAGCGGGCATTTAGACTATATAGGTTACCTAGCGGGCACTTGGACTATGTAGGTTAACGAACAGGCACTTGGATTATGTAAGTAACCTAGTGGTCACTTGAACTGTCTAGGTTACCTAGTGGGCACTTGGACTATGTAGGTTAACTGGCGGGCACTTGGACTATCTAGGTTAACTTGCAGGCCATTGAACGATGTAGGTTAACTAGCAGGCCCTTGGACTATGTAGGTTAACTAGCGGGCCCTTGGACTCTGTAGGTTAACTAGCGTGCACTTGGACGATCTAGGTTAACAAGCGGGCACTTCGACTATGTAGGTTAACGAACAGGCACTTGGACTATGTAAGTAACCTAGTGGTCACTTGAACTGTCTAGGTTACCTAGCGGGCACTTGGACTATGTAGGTTAACTAGCGGGCACTTGGACAATCTAGGTTAAATTGCGGGCCCTTGGACGATGTAGGTTAACTAGCAGGCCCTTGGACTATCTTGGTTACCTAGATAGACCTTGGACTATATAGGTTCCCTAGCGGGCACTTGGACTAGGTATGTTCCCTAGCGGGCACTTCGTCTATCTAGGTTAACTAGCGGGCACTTGGAGTATCTAGGTTAACTAGCGAGCACTTGGACTATCTAGGATAACTAGCGGGCACTTGGACTATTAGGGTCCCTGCGGGCATTTAGACTATATAGGTTACCTAGGGGGCACTTGGACTATGTAGGTTAACGAAAAGGCACTTGGATTATGTAAGTAACCTAGTGCTCACTTGAACTGTCTAGGTTACCTAGCGGGCACTTGGACTATGTAGGTTAACTAGCGGGCACTTGGACTATCAAGGTTAACTTGCAGGCCCTTGGACGATGTAAGTTAACTAGCGGGCCCTTGGACTATGTAGGTTCACTAGCGTGCCAATGGACTATGTAGGTTAACTAGCGTGCACTTGGACGATCTAGGTTAACTAGCAGGCACTTGGACTATGTAGGTTAACGAACAGGCACTAGGACTATGTAAGTAACCTAGTGGTCACTTGAACTGTCTAGGTTACCTAGCGGGCACTTGGACTATGTAGGTTAACTAGCGGGCACTTGGACTATCTAGGTTACCTAGCAGGCACTTGGACTATGTAGGTTAACTAGCGGGCACTTGCACTCTCTAGGTTACCTAGCGGGCATTTGGACTATGTTCCTTCCCTAGCGGGCACTTGGACTATCTATGTTAACTAGCGGGCACTTGGACTATGTAGTTTACCTAGCAGACACTTGAACTATGTAGGTTACCTAGCTGGCACTTGGACTATGTAGGTTAACTAGAGGACACTTGGACAATCTAGGTTAACTAGTGGGCCCTTGGAGTATGTAGGTTAACTAGCCAGTACTTGGACGATCTAGGTTAACTAGCGGGCACTTGAACGATCTAGGTTAACTAAGGGACACTTTGAGTATCAAAGTTAACAAGCGAGCCCTTGGACTATGTAGGTTAACTAGCTGGCCCTTGGACTCTCTAGGTTACCTAGATAGCACTTGGACTATATAGGTTCCCTAGCGGGTACTTGGACTATCTATGTTAACGAACGGGCGCTTGGACTATGCAGGTAACCTAGCGGACACTTGGACTGTCTAGATTAAATAACGGGCTCTTGGAATTCTAGGTTAACGAACGGGCACTTGGACTATGTAGGTTGCCTAGCGGGCACTTGGACTGTCTAGGTTAAATAACGGGCTCTTGGAATTCTAGGTTAAAGAACGGGCCCTTGGACTATCTAGGTTGCCTAGCAGGCACTTGGATTATGAAGGATCCCTAGTGGGTACTTGGACTATCTAGGTTACCTAGCGGGCACTTGGACTATGTACGTCCCCTAGTGGGCACTTGGACTATCTAGGTTAACTAACGGGCACTAGGACTATCTAGGTTAACTAGCGGGCACTTGGACTATCTAGGTGAAGTAGCGGGCCCTTGCACTATGTAGGTTAACTAGCGGGCCCATGGATTATGTAGGTTTACTAGCAGGCACTTGGACTATCTAGGTTAACTAGCGGGCACTTGGACTATGTAGTTTCCCTAGCGGGCATTTGGACTATTTAGGTTACCTAGCTGGAACTTGTACTATGTAGGTTACCTAGTGGGCACTTGGACTATCTAGGTTACCTAGCAGGTACTTTGACTATCTAGGTTAACTAACGGGCACTTGGACTATGTAGGTTAACTAGAGGACACTTGGACTATCTAGGTTCCCTATCGGGCACTTGGACTATGTAGGTTAACTAGCGGGCACTTGGACTGTCTAGGTTACCTAGCGACCACTTGGATTATCTAGGTTAACTAGCGGGCACTTGGACTATCTAGGTTAACTTGCGGACCCTTGGATGATGTAGGTTAACTAGCGGGCCCTTGGACTATTTTGGTTACCTAGATAGCACTTGGACTATATAGGTTCCCTAGCGGGCACTTGGACTAGTTCGGTCCCCTAGTGGGCACTTCGTCTATCTAGGTTAACTAGCGGGCACTTGGAGTATCTAGGTTAACTGGCGAGCACTTGGACTATCTAGGATAACTAGCGGGCACTTGGACTATTAGGGTCCCTAGCGGGCATTTGGACTATATAGGTTACCTAGCGGGCACTTGGACTATGTGCGTTAACTAGCGGGCCCTTGGACTATGTAGGTTAACTAGCGTGCCGTTGTACTATGTAGGTTAACTAGCGTGCACTTGGACGATCTAGGTTAACTAGCGGGCACTTGGACTATATAGGTTAACGAACAGGCACTTGGACTATGTAAGTAACCTAGTGGTCACTTGAACTGTCTAGGTTACCTAGCGGGCACTTGGACTATCTAGGTTGACTAGCGGGCCCTTGGACTATGTAGGTTAACTAGTGTGCACTTGGACTATCTAGGTTAACTAGCGGGCACTTGGACTAGTTCGGTCCCTTGGTGGGCACTTCGTCTATCTAGGTTAACTAGCGGGCACTTGGAGTATCTAGGTTAACTGGCGAGCACTTGCACTATCTAGGATAACTAGCGGGCACTTGGACTATTAGGGTCCCTAGCGGGCATTTGGACTATATAGGTTACCTAGCGGGCACTTGGACTATGTGCGTTAACTAGCGGGCCCTTGGACTATGTAGGTTAACTAGCGTACCCTTGTACTATGTAGGTTAACTAGCGTGCACTTGGATGATCTAGGTTAACTAGCGGGCACTTGGACTATGTAGGTTAACGAACAGGCACTTGGACTATGTAAGTAACCTAGTGGTCACTTGAACTGTCTAGGTTACCTAGCGGGCACTTGGACTATCTAGGTTGACTAGCGGGCCCTTGGACTATGTAGGTTACCTAGTGTGCACTTGGACTATCTAGGTTAACTAGCGGGTACTTGGACTACGTAGGTTCCCTAGCGGGCACTTGGACTATGTATTTTCCCTACAGACACTTGAACTATGTAAGTTAACTAGCGGGCGCTTGGACTTTCTATGTTAACTAGCGGGCCCTTGGACGATGTAGGTTAACTAGCGGGCCCTTGGACTATGTAGGTTAAGTATCGGGCCCTTAGACTATGTAGGTTACCTAGTGGGCACTTGGACGATCTAGGTTAACTAGCGGGTACTTGGAATATGTAGGTTAACTATCGGGCCCTTGGACTATGTAGATTAACTAGCGGCACTTGGACTATCTACGTTAACTAGCGGGCCCTTGGACTATGTAGATTCCCTAGCGGGCACTTGGACTATGTATGTTCCAGAGCGGGCACTTGGACTATGTAGGTTCCCTAGCAGTCACTTGGACTATGTAGGTTCCAGAGCGGGCACTTAGACTATCTAGGTTCCCTAGTGGGCACTTGTACTATGTAGGTTAATTAGCGGACACTTGGACTATGTAAGTTAACGAACGGGCACTTGCACTATGTAGGTAACTTAGTGGTCACTTGAAATGTCTAGGTTACCTAGCGGGCACTTGGACTATGTAAGTTAACTAGCGGGCACTTGGACTTTCTAGGTTAACTAGCGGGCCCTTGGACGATGTAGGTTAACTAGCGGGCCCTTGGACTATGTAGGTTAAGTATCGGGCCCTTGGACTATGTAGGTTACCTAGTGGGCACTTGGACGATCTAGGTTAACTAGCGGGTACTTGGAATATGTAGGTTAACTAGCGGGCCCTTGGACTATGTAGATTAACTAGCGGCACTTGGACTATCTACGTTAACTAGCGGGCCCTTGGACTATGTAGATTCCCTAGCGGGCACTTGGACTATGTATGTTCCAGAGCGGGCACTTGGATTATGTAGGTTCCCTAGCAGTCACTTGGACTATGTAGGTTCCAGAGCGGGCACTTAGACTATCTAGGTTCCCTAGCGGGCACTTGTACTATGTAGGTTAATTAACGGACACTTGGACGATCTAGGTTAACTAGCGGGTACTTCGATTATGTAGGTTAACTAGCGGGCCCTTGAACTATGTAGATTAACTAGCGGGCACTTGGACTATGTAGGTTACCTAGCGGGCACTTGGACTCTGTATGTTCCCTACGGACACTTGAACTATGTAAGTTAACTACCGGGCACTTGGAATATTTAGGTTAACTAGCGGGCCCTTGGACTATCTAGGTTACCTAGCGGGCACTTGGACTATGTAGGTTAACTACCGGGCACTTGCACTATCTAGGTTACTGAACGGGCATTTGGACTATGTAGGTAACCTAGCGGGCACTTGGAGAGTCTAGGTTACCTAGCGGGCACTTGGATTTCTAGGTTAACGAACGGGCACTTGGACTATGTATGTTGCATAGCGGGCAATTGGACTATCTAGGTTAGGTAACGGGCACATGGACTATCTAGGTTTCTTAGCGGGCACTTGGACGATCTAGGTTAACTAGAGGGCACTGGGACTATCTAGGTTAACTAGCGTGCACTTGGACTATCTAGGTTTCTTAGCGGGTACTTGGACTGTGTAGGTTAACTAGTGAGCCCTTGAACTATGTAGAATAACTAGTGGCACTTGCACTATCTACGTTAACTAGCGGGCCCTTGGACTATGTAGATACCCTAGCGGGCATTTGGACACTATAGATAACCTAGCGGGCAATTTGACTTTGTAGGTTACCTAGCGGCACATGGACTATCTAGGTTACCTAGCTGGCACTTGAACTATCTATGTTATAGCGGGATCTTGGAGTATGTAGGTTACCTAGCGGGCTGTTGGACTATCTAGGTTACCAAGCGGGCACTTGGACTATCTAGGTTAACTAACGGGCACTTGGACTATGTAGGTTCCCTAGCGGGCCCTTGAACTATGTAAGTTCCCTAGCGGGAACTTGGACTATGTGGGTTTCCTGGCGGGCATTTGGACTGTCTAGGTTACCTAACGGGCACTTGGACTATGTACGTTCCCTAGCGGGCACATGGATTATGTAGGTTCCCTATCGGGCACTTGGACTACGTAGAATAACTAGAGGGCATTTGGACTATGTAGGTTACCTAGCGGGCACTTGGACTATGTAGGTTCCCTATCGGGCACTTGGAAAATGTAGGTTAACTAGGGGGCACTAGGACTATGTAGGTTACCTAGCGGGCCCTTAGACTATCTAGGTTACCTAGCGGGCTTTTGGGCTATGTAGGCTCCCTAGCGGTCATTTGGACTATATAGATTACCTAGCGGGCACTTAGACTTTGTAGGTTACCTAGGGGGCACTTGGACTATCTACGTTACCTAGCTGGCACTTGAACTATCTATGTTACCTAGCGGGTACTTGGAGTATGTAGGTAACCTACAAGGCTGTTGGACTATCTAGGTTACCATGCGGGCACTTGGACTATCTAGGTTAACTAAAGGGCACTTGGACTGTGTAGGTTCCCTAGCGGGCCCTTTGACTATGTAAGTTCCCTAGCGGGCCCTCGGACTATGTGGGTTTCCTGGCGGGCAATTGGACTTTCTAGGTTTCCTAGCGGGCACTTGGACTATGTTGGTTCCCTAGCGGGCATTTGGACTATATAGATAACCTAGTGGGCACTAGACTATGTAGGTTACCTAGCGGGCACTTGGACTATCTAGGTTACCAAGCGGGCACTTGGAATATATAGGTTAACTAACGGGCACTTGGACTATATAGGTTCCCAATTGGGCACTTGGAGAATGTAGGTTTACTAGGGGGCACTAGGACTATGAAGGTTACCTAGCGGGCCTTGGACTATCCAGGTTACCTAAGGGGCATTTGGACTATGTAGGCTCCCTAGCGGGCATTTGGACTATATAGATTACCTAGCGGGCACTTAGACTTTGTAGGTTACCTAGTGGGCACTTGGACTATCTAGGTTACCTAGCTGGCACTTGAACTATCTACGTTACCTAGCGGGTATTTGGAGTATGTAGGTTACGTAACGGGCTGTTGGACTATCTAGGTTACCATGCGGGCACTTGGACTATCTAGGTTAACTAACGGGCACTTGGACTATGTAGGTTCCATATCGGGCACTTTGAGAATGTAGGTTAACTAGGGGGCATTAGGACAATGTAGGTTACCTAGCGGGCCCTTGGACTATCTAGGTTACCTAGGGGGAACCTGGACTATGTAGGTTAACTAGTGGGCATTTGGACTATCTAGGTAACCTAGCGGGCACTTGGACTATGTACGTTCCCTAGCGGGCACTTGGACTATCTACGTTACCTAGCGGGCACTTGGACTATGTACGTTACCTAGTGGGCACTTGGACTATGTACGTTTCCTAGCGGGTACTTGGACTAGTTAGGTTCCCTAGCGGGCACTTTATCTATCTAGGTTAACTAGCGGGCATTTGGACTATCTAGGTTAACTAGCGAGCACCTGGACTATCTAGGGTAACTAGCATGCATTTGGACTATTAGGGCCCCTAGCGCGCATTTGGACTACATTGGTTACCTAGCGGGCACTTGGACTATGTAGGTTAACGAACGGGCTCTTGGACTATGTAGGTAACCTAGTGATCACTTGAACTGTCTAGGTTACCTAGCGGGAACTTGGACTATGTAGGTCAACTAGCGGGCCCTTGGACTATCTAGGTTAGCCAACGGGCACTTAGATTATATAGGTTAACTAGCGGGCACTTGGACTATGTAGGGTAACTAGGGGGCCTTTGGACGATCTACGTTACCTAGCGGGTACTTGAACTATCTAGGTTAACTAGAGGGCACTTGCTGTATCTAGGTTACCTAGCGGGCACTTGGACTATGTAAGTTCCCTAGCGGGCACTTGGAATATGTAGGTTAACTAGCGGACATTTGCACTATGTAGGTTACCTAGCAGGCACTTGGACTATCTAGGTTAGCCAACGGGCACTTAGATTGTGTAGGTTAACTAGCGGGCACTTGGAATATGTAGGTTACGTAGCGGACACTTGCACTATGAAGGTTAACTAGCGGGCCCATGGACTATGTAGGTTTACTAGCGGGCCCTTGGACTATCTAGGTTCCCTAAAGGGCACTTGGACTATCTAGGTTACCGAACGGGCACTTGGACTATCTAGGTTACCTAGCGGGAACGTGGACTATGTAGGCTAACTAGGGGGCCCTTGGACTATCTAGGTTAACTAGCGGGCACTTGGACTATATAGGTTACCAGCGGGCAATTGGATTATGTAGGTTACCTAGTGGTCACTTGAACTATCTAGGTTAACGAACGGGCACTTGGAATATGCAGGTAACCTGGCGGGCACTTGGACTGTCTAGGTTACCTAGCGGGCACTTGGACTTCTAGGTTAACGAACGGGCTCTTGGACTATCTAGGGTTTTGTGGGAACTTGGACAATGTAAGTTACCTAGCGGGCACTTGGAATTTCTAGGTTACCTAACGGGCACTTTGACTATTTGGTTACATAGCGGGCACTTGGACTATGTAGGTTAACTAGCGAGCACTTGGACTCTAGGTTATCTAGCGGGCACTTGGACTATCTAGGTTACCTAGCGGGCCCTTGGACTATGTAGGTTTCCTAGCGGGCACTTAGACTATCTAGGTTAAGAACGGGCACTTGGACTATGTAGGTAACCTGGCGGGCACTTGGGCAGTCTAGTTTACCTAGCGGGCCTTGGACTATCTAGGTTAACGAACGGGCACTTGGAGAATGTAGGTTACCTATCGGGCACTTGGAATATGTAGGATCCCTATCGGACATTAGGACTACTTACAATACCTAGCGGGCACTTGGACTATCTAGGTTAACTAGCGGGCACTTGGACTATCTAGGACAACTAGTGGGCCCTTGTACTATGTAGGTTAACTAGCGAGCACTTGGACTATCTAGGTTAACTAGCGGACCGTTGGAGTATGTAGGTTAACTAGTGGGCACTTGGATGATCTAGGTTAACTAGAGGGCCCTTGGACTATCTAGGTTAACTAGCGTGCACTTGGACTATCTAGGTTAACTAGCGGGCACTTGGATGATCAATGTTAACTAGAGGGCACTTGGACTATCTAGGTTAGCTAATGGGCACATGGACTGAGTACGTCCCCTAGTGGGCACTTGGACTATGTAGGTTAACTAACGGGCACTTGGACTATCTAGGTTACCTAGCAGGCACTTAGACTATGAAGGTTCCCTAGGGGGCACATGGATTATCTAGGTTACCCAGCGGGCCCTTGGACTATCTAGGTTAGCTAACTGACACGTGGACTATGTAGGTTAAGTAGCGGACACTTGCACGATCTAGGTTAACTAGCGGGCTCTTGCACTATGTAGGTTAACTAGCGGGCCCTTTGACTATGTAGGTTAACTAGCGGGCACTTGGACGATCTAGGTTAACTAGCGGGCACTTGGATTATCTAGGTTACCTAGCGGGCACTTGGACTATGTAGGTTCCCTATCGGGCACTTGGACTATGTAGGTTAACTAGCGGACACTTGGACTATCTAGGTGAGCTAACTGGCAATTGGATTATCAAGGTTACCTAACGGGCACTTGGACTATAAAGATAACCTAACGGGCACTTAGACTTTGTAGGTTACCTAGCGGGCACTTGGACTATCTAGGTTACCTAGGTGGCACTTGAACTATCTATGTTGCCTAGTGGGTTCTTGGAGTATGTAGGTTATCTAGCGGGCTGTTGGACTATGTAGGTTAACTAGCGAGCACTTTTACTATCTAGGATAACTAGCGGGCACTTGGACTATTAGGGTCCCTAGCGGGCATTTGGACTATATAGGTTACCTAGCGGCCTTTGGACTATGTAGGTTAACTGACAGGCACTTGGACTATGTAAGTAACCTAGTGGTCACTTGAACTGTAGGTTACCTAGCAGGCACTTGGACTATGTAGGTTAACTAGCGTGCACTTGGACGATCTAGGTTAACTAGCGGGCACTTGGACTATGTAGGTTAACGAACAGTCACTTGGACTATGTAAGTAACCTAGTGGTCACTTGAACTGTCTAGGTTACCTAGCGGGCACTTAGACTATGTAGGTTAACTAGCGGGCACTTGGACTATCTAGGTTAACTAGCGGGCCCTTCGACTATGTAGGTTAAGTAGCGTGCACTTGGACTATCTAAGTTAACTAGCGGGTACTTGGACTACGTAGGTTCCCTAGCGGGCACTTGGACTATGTATGTTCCCTACGGACACTTGAACTATGTATGTTAACTAGCGGGCGCTTGGACTATGTAGGGTAACTAGCGGACACTTGCACTATGTATGTTACCTAGCGGGCACTTGGACTATGTAGGTTAACTAGCAGGCCCTTGGACTGTCTAGGTTACCTAGCAGGCACTTGGACTATGTAGGTTAACTAGCGGGCACTTGCACTCTCTAGGTTACCTAGCGGGCATTTGGACTATGTTCCTTCCCTAGCGGGCACTTGGACTATCTATGTTAACTAGCGGGCACTTGGACTATGTAGTTTACCTAGCAGACACTTGAACTATGTAGGTTACCTAGCTGGCACTTGGACTATGTAGGTTAACTAGAGGACACTTGGACAATCTAGGTTAACTAGTGGGCCCTTGGACTATGTAGGTTAACTAGCCAGTACTTGGACGATCTAGGTTAACTAGCGGGCACTTGAACGATCTAGGTTAACTAAGGGACACTTTGACTATCAAAGTTAACAAGCGAGCCCTTGGACTATGTAGGTTAACTAGCGGGCCCTTGGACTCTCTAGGTTACCTAGATAGCACTTGGACTATATAGGTTCCCTAGCAGGCACTTGGACTATCTATGTTAACGAGCGGGCACTTGGACTATGCAGGTAACCTAGCGGGCACTTGGACTGTCTAGATTAAATAACGGGTTCTTGGAATTCTAGGTTAACGAACAGGCACTTGGACTATGTAGGTTGCCTAGCGTGCAGTTGGGCTGTCTAGGTTAAATAACGGGCTCTTGGAATTCTAGGTTAACGAACGGGCCCTTGGACTATCTAGGTTGCCTAGCAGGCACTTGGATTATGAAGGATTCCTAGCGGGTACTTGGACTATCTAGGTTACCTAGCGGGCACTTGGACTATGTACGTCCCCTAGTGGGCACTTGGACTATCTAGGTTAACTAACGGGCACTAGGACTATCTAGGTTAACTAGCGGGCACTTGGACTATCTAGGTTACCTAGGGGGCATTTGGATTATGAAGGATCCCTAGCGGGCACAAGGACTTTGTAGGTTAACTAGCGGACCCTTGCACGATCTAGGTGAAGTAGCGGGCACTTACACTATGTAGGTTTACTAGCGGGCCCATGGATTATGTAGGTTTACTAACAGGCACTTGGACTATCTAGGTTAACTAGCGGGCACTTGGACTATGTAGTTTCCCTAGCGGGCATTTGGACTATTTAGGTTACCTAGCTGGAACTTGTACTATGTAGGTTACCTAGTGGGCACTTGGACTATCTAGGTTACCTAGCAGGCACGTTGACTATCTAGGTTCACTAACGGGCACTTGGACTATGTAGGTTAACTAGCGGGCACTTGGACTGTCTAGGTTACCTAGCGACCACTTGGATTATCTAGGTTAACTAGCGGGCACTTGGACTATCTAGGTTAACTTGCGGGCCCTTGGACGATGTAGGTTAACTAGCGGGCCCTTGGACTATTTTGGTTACCTAGATAGCACTTGGACTATATAGGTTCCCTAGCGGGCACTTGGACTAGGTCGGTTCCCTAGCGGGCACTTCGTCTATCTAGGTTAACTAGCGGGCACTTGGACTATGTAGTTTACCTAGCAGACACTTGAACTATGTAGGTTACCTAGCTGGCACTTGGACTATGTAGGTTAACTAGAGGACACTTGGACAATCTAGGTTAACTAGTGGGCCCTTGGACTATGTAGGTTAACTAGCCAGTACTTGGACGATCTAGGTTAACTAGCGGGCACTTGAACGATCTAGGTTAACTAAGGGACACTTTGACTATCAAAGTTAACAAGCGAGCCCTTGGACTATGTAGGTTAACTAGCGTGCACTTGGACTATCTAAGTTAACTAGCGGGTACTTGGACTACGTAGGTTCCCTAGCGGGCACTTGGACTATGTATGTTCCCTACGGACACTTGAACTATGTATGTTAACTAGCGGGCGCTTGGACTATGTAGGGTAACTAGCGGACACTTGCACTATGTATGTTACCTAGCGGGCACTTGGACTATGTAGGTTAACTAGCAGGCCCTTGGACTGTCTAGGTTACCTAGCAGGCACTTGGACTATGTAGGTTAACTAGCGGGCACTTGCACTCTCTAGGTTACCTAGCGGGCATTTGGACTATGTTCCTTCCCTAGCGGGCACTTGGACTATCTATGTTAACTAGCGGGCACTTGGACTATGTAGTTTACCTAGCAGACACTTGAACTATGTAGGTTACCTAGCTGGCACTTGGACTATGTAGGTTAACTAGAGGACACTTGGACAATCTAGGTTAACTAGTGGGCCCTTGGACTATGTAGGTTAACTAGCCAGTACTTGGACGATCTAGGTTAACTAGCGGGCACTTGAACGATCTAGGTTAACTAAGGGACACTTTGACTATCAAAGTTAACAAGCGAGCCCTTGGACTATGTAGGTTAACTAGCGGGCCCTTGGACTCTCTAGGTTACCTAGATAGCACTTGGACTATATAGGTTCCCTAGCAGGCACTTGGACTATCTATGTTAACGAGCGGGCACTTGGACTATGCAGGTAACCTAGCGGGCACTTGGACTGTCTAGATTAAATAACGGGTTCTTGGAATTCTAGGTTAACGAACAGGCACTTGGACTATGTAGGTTGCCTAGCGTGCAGTTGGGCTGTCTAGGTTAAATAACGGGCTCTTGGAATTCTAGGTTAACGAACGGGCCCTTGGACTATCTAGGTTGCCTAGCAGGCACTTGGATTATGAAGGATTCCTAGCGGGTACTTGGACTATCTAGGTTACCTAGCGGGCACTTGGACTATGTACGTCCCCTAGTGGGCACTTGGACTATCTAGGTTAACTAACGGGCACTAGGACTATCTAGGTTAACTAGCGGGCACTTGGACTATCTAGGTTACCTAGGGGGCATTTGGATTATGAAGGATCCCTAGCGGGCACAAGGACTTTGTAGGTTAACTAGCGGACCCTTGCACGATCTAGGTGAAGTAGCGGGCACTTACACTATGTAGGTTAACTAGCGGGCCCATGGATTATGTAGGTTTACTAACAGGCACTTGGACTATCTAGGTTAACTAGCGGGCACTTGGACTATGTAGTTTCCCTAGCGGGCATTTGGACTATTTAGGTTACCTAGCTGGAACTTGTACTATGTAGGTTACCTAGTGGGCACTTGGACTATCTAGGTTACCTAGCAGGCACGTTGACTATCTAGGTTCACTAACGGGCACTTGGACTATGTAGGTTAACTAGCGGGCACTTGGACTGTCTAGGTTACCTAGCGACCACTTGGATTATCTAGGTTAACTAGCGGGCACTTGGACTATCTAGGTTAACTTGCGGGCCCTTGGACGATGTAGGTTAACTAGCGGGCCCTTGGACTATTTTGGTTACCTAGATAGCACTTGGACTATATAGGTTCCCTAGCGGGCACTTGGACTAGGTCGGTTCCCTAGCGGGCACTTCGTCTATCTAGGTTAACTAGCGGGCACTTGGAGTATCTAGGTTAACTGGCGAGTACTTGGACAATCTAGGATAACTAGCGGGCACTTGGACTATTAGGGTCTCTAGCGGGCATTTGGACTATATAGGTTACCTAGCGGGCACTTGGACTATGTGCGTTAACTAGCGGGCCCTTGGACTATGTAGGTTAACTAGCGTGCCCTTGTACTATGTAGGTTAACTAGCGTGCACTTGGACGATCTAGGTTAACTAGCGGGCACTTGGACTATGTAGGTTAACGAACAGGCACTTGGACTATGTAAGTAACCTAGTGGTCACTTGAACTGTCTAGGTTACCTTGCGGGCACTTGGACTATCTAGGTTGACTAGCGGGCCCTTCGACTATGTAGGTTAACTAGTGTGCACTTGGACTATCTAGGTTAACTAGCGTGTACTTGGACTACGTAGGTTCCCTAGCGGGCACTTGGACTATGTATTTTCCCTACAGACACTTGAAATATGTAAGTTAACTAGCGGGCGCTTGACTATGTAGGTTAACTAGCGGACACTTGCACTATGTAGGTTACCTAGCGGGCACTTAGACTATGTAGGTTCCCTATCGGGCACGTGGACAATGTAGGTTAACTAGGGGGCACTAGGACTATGTAGGTTACCTAGCGGGCCCTTGGACTATCTAGGTTACCTAGGGGGAACCTGGACTATGTAGGTTAACTAGTGGGCACTTGGACTATCTAGGTTAAATAGCAGGCACTTGGACTATGTACGATCCCTAGCGGACACTTGGACTATGTACGTTACCTAGCGGGCACTTGGACTATGTACGTTTCCTAGTGGGTACTTGGACTAGATAGGTTCCCTAGCGGGCACTTGGTCTATCTAGGTTAACTAGCGAGCACTTGGACTATCTAGGTTAACTAGCGGGCATATGGACTATTAGGGCCCCTAGCGGGCATTTGGACTATATTGGTTACCTAGCGGGCACTTGGACTATGTAAGTTAACGAACGGGCAATTGGACTATGTAGGTAACCTAGTGGTCACTTGAAATGTCTAGGTTACCTAGCGGGCACTTGGACTATGTAAGTTAACTGGCGGGCACTTGGACTTTCTAGGTTAACTAGCGGGCCCTTGGACGATGTAGGTTAACTAGCGGGCCCTTGGACTATGTAGGTTAACTAACGTGCCCTTGGACTATGTAGGTTACCTAGTGGGCACTTGGACGATCTAGGTTAACTAGAGGGTACTTGGAATATGTAGGTTAACTAGCGGGCCCTTGGACTATGTAGGTTAACTAGCCAGTACTTGGACGATCTAGGTTAACTAGCGGGCACTTGAACGATCTAGGTTAACTAAGGGACACTTTGACTATCAAAGTTAACAAGCGAGCCCTTGGACTATGTAGGTTAACTAGCGGGCCCTTGGACTCTCTAGGTTACCTAGATAGCACTTGGACTATATAGGTTCCCTAGCAGGCACTTGGACTATCTATGTTAACGAGCGGGCACTTGGACTATGCAGGTAACCTAGCGGGCACTTGGACTGTCTAGATTAAATAACGGGTTCTTGGAATTCTAGGTTAACGAACAGGCACTTGGACTATGTAGGTTGCCTAGCGTGCAGTTGGGCTGTCTAGGTTAAATAACGGGCTCTTGGAATTCTAGGTTAACGAACGGGCCCTTTTACTATCTAGGTTGCCTAGCAGGCACTTGGATTATGAAGGATTCCTAGCGGGTACTTGGACTATCTAGGTTACCTAGCGGGCACTTGGACTATGTACGTCCCCTAGTGGGCACTTGGACTATCTAGGTTAACTAACGGGCACTAGGACTATCTAGGTTAACTAGCGGGCACTTGGACTATCTAGGTTACCTAGGGGGCATTTGGATTATGAAGGATCCCTAGCGGGCACAAGGACTTTGTAGGTTAACTAGCGGACCCTTGCACGATCTAGGTGAAGTAGCGGGCACTTACACTATGTAGGTTAACTAGCGGGCCCATGGATTATGTAGGTTTACTAACAGGCACTTGGACTATCTAGGTTAACTAGCGGGCACTTGGACTATGTAGTTTCCCTAGCGGGCATTTGGACTATTTAGGTTACCTAGCTGGAACTTGTACTATGTAGGTTACCTAGTGGGCACTTGGACTATCTAGGTTACCTAGCAGGCACGTTGACTATCTAGGTTCACTAACGGGCACTTGGACTATGTAGGTTAACTAGCGGGCACTTGGACTGTCTAGGTTACCTAGCGACCACTTGGATTATCTAGGTTAACTAGCGGGCACTTGGACTATCTAGGTTAACTTGCGGGCCCTTGGACGATGTAGGTTAACTAGCGGGCCCTTGGACTATTTTGGTTACCTAGATAGCACTTGGACTATATAGGTTCCCTAGCGGGCACTTGGACTAGGTCGGTTCCCTAGCGGGCACTTCGTCTATCTAGGTTAACTAGCGGGCACTTGGACTATGTAGTTTACCTAGCAGACACTTGAACTATGTAGGTTACCTAGCTGGCACTTGGACTATGTAGGTTAACTAGAGGACACTTGGACAATCTAGGTTAACTAGTGGGCCCTTGGACTATGTAGGTTAACTAGCCAGTACTTGGACGATCTAGGTTAACTAGCGGGCACTTGAACGATCTAGGTTAACTAAGGGACACTTTGACTATCAAAGTTAACAAGCGAGCCCTTGGACTATGTAGGTTAACTAGCGTGCACTTGGACTATCTAAGTTAACTAGCGGGTACTTGGACTACGTAGGTTCCCTAGCGGGCACTTGGACTATGTATGTTCCCTACGGACACTTGAACTATGTATGTTAACTAGCGGGCGCTTGGACTATGTAGGGTAACTAGCGGACACTTGCACTATGTATGTTACCTAGCGGGCACTTGGACTATGTAGGTTAACTAGCAGGCCCTTGGACTGTCTAGGTTACCTAGCAGGCACTTGGACTATGTAGGTTAACTAGCGGGCACTTGCACTCTCTAGGTTACCTAGCGGGCATTTGGACTATGTTCCTTCCCTAGCGGGCACTTGGACTATCTATGTTAACTAGCGGGCACTTGGACTATGTAGTTTACCTAGCAGACACTTGAACTATGTAGGTTACCTAGCTGGCACTTGGACTATGTAGGTTAACTAGAGGACACTTGGACAATCTAGGTTAACTAGTGGGCCCTTGGACTATGTAGGTTAACTAGCCAGTACTTGGACGATCTAGGTTAACTAGCGGGCACTTGAACGATCTAGGTTAACTAAGGGACACTTTGACTATCAAAGTTAACAAGCGAGCCCTTGGACTATGTAGGTTAACTAGCGGGCCCTTGGACTCTCTAGGTTACCTAGATAGCACTTGGACTATATAGGTTCCCTAGCAGGCACTTGGACTATCTATGTTAACGAGCGGGCACTTGGACTATGCAGGTAACCTAGCGGGCACTTGGACTGTCTAGATTAAATAACGGGTTCTTGGAATTCTAGGTTAACGAACAGGCACTTGGACTATGTAGGTTGCCTAGCGTGCAGTTGGGCTGTCTAGGTTAAATAACGGGCTCTTGGAATTCTAGGTTAACGAACGGGCCCTTGGACTATCTAGGTTGCCTAGCAGGCACTTGGATTATGAAGGATTCCTAGCGGGTACTTGGACTATCTAGGTTACCTAGCGGGCACTTGGACTATGTACGTCCCCTAGTGGGCACTTGGACTATCTAGGTTAACTAACGGGCACTAGGACTATCTAGGTTAACTAGCGGGCACTTGGACTATCTAGGTTACCTAGGGGGCATTTGGATTATGAAGGATCCCTAGCGGGCACAAGGACTTTGTAGGTTAACTAGCGGACCCTTGCACGATCTAGGTGAAGTAGCGGGCACTTACACTATGTAGGTTAACTAGCGGGCCCATGGATTATGTAGGTTTACTAACAGGCACTTGGACTATCTAGGTTAACTAGCGGGCACTTGGACTATGTAGTTTCCCTAGCGGGCATTTGGACTATTTAGGTTACCTAGCTGGAACTTGTACTATGTAGGTTACCTAGTGGGCACTTGGACTATCTAGGTTACCTAGCAGGCACGTTGACTATCTAGGTTCACTAACGGGCACTTGGACTATGTAGGTTAACTAGCGGGCACTTGGACTGTCTAGGTTACCTAGCGACCACTTGGATTATCTAGGTTAACTAGCGGGCACTTGGACTATCTAGGTTAACTTGCGGGCCCTTGGACGATGTAGGTTAACTAGCGGGCCCTTGGACTATTTTGGTTACCTAGATAGCACTTGGACTATATAGGTTCCCTAGCGGGCACTTGGACTAGGTCGGTTCCCTAGCGGGCACTTCGTCTATCTAGGTTAACTAGCGGGCACTTGGAGTATCTAGGTTAACTGGCGAGCACTTGGACAATCTAGGATAACTAGCGGGCACTTGGACTATTAGGGTCTCTAGCGGGCATTTGGACTATATAGGTTACCTAGCGGGCACTTGGACTATGTGCGTTAACTAGCGGGCCCTTGGACTATGTAGGTTAACTAGCGTGCCCTTGTACTATGTAGGTTAACTAGCGTGCACTTGGACGATCTAGGTTAACTAGCGGGCACTTGGACTATGTAGGTTAACGAACAGGCACTTGGACTATGTAAGTAACCTAGTGGTCACTTGAACTGTCTAGGTTACCTTGCGGGCACTTGGACTATCTAGGTTGACTAGCGGGCCCTTCGACTATGTAGGTTAACTAGTGTGCACTTGGACTATCTAGGTTAACTAGCATGTACTTGGACTACGTAGGTTCCCTAGCGGGCACTTGGACTATGTATTTTCCCTACAGACACTTGAAATATGTAAGTTAACTAGCGGGCGCTTGACTATGTAGGTTAACTAGCGGACACTTGCACTATGTAGGTTACCTAGCGGGCACTTAGACTATGTAGGTTCCCTATCGGGCACGTGGACAATGTAGGTTAACTAGGGGGCACTAGGACTATGTAGGTTACCTAGCGGGCCCTTGGACTATCTAGGTTACCTAGGGGGAACCTGGACTATGTAGGTTAACTAGTGGGCACTTGGACTATCTAGGTTAAATAGCAGGCACTTGGACTATGTACGATCCCTAGCGGACACTTGGACTATGTACGTTACCTAGCGGGCACTTGGACTATGTACGTTTCCTAGTGGGTACTTGGACTAGATAGGTTCCCTAGCGGGCACTTGGTCTATCTAGGTTAACTAGCGAGCACTTGGACTATCTAGGTTAACTAGCGGGCATATGGACTATTAGGGCCCCTAGCGGGCATTTGGACTATATTGGTTACCTAGCGGGCACTTGGACTATGTAAGTTAACGAACGGGCAATTGGACTATGTAGGTAACCTAGTGGTCACTTGAAATGTCTAGGTTACCTAGCGGGCACTTGGACTATGTAAGTTAACTGGCGGGCACTTGGACTTTCTAGGTTAACTAGCGGGCCCTTGGACGATGTAGGTTAACTAGCGGGCCCTTGGACTATGTAGGTTAACTAACGTGCCCTTGGACTATGTAGGTTACCTAGTGGGCACTTGGACGATCTAGGTTAACTAGAGGGTACTTGGAATATGTAGGTTAACTAGCGGGCCCTTGGACTATGTAGATTAACTAGCGGCACTTGGACTATGTATGTTCCAAAGCGGGCACATGGACTATGTAGGTTCCCTAGCAGTCACTTGGACTATGTAGGTTCCAGAGCGGGCACTTAGACTATCTAGGTTCCCTAGCGGGCACTTGTACTATGTAGGTTAATTAGCGGACACTTGGACGATCTAGGTTAACTAGCGGGTACTTCGATTATGTAGGTTAACTAGCGGGCCCTTGAACTATGTAGATTAACTAGCGGGCACTAGGACTATGTAGGTTACCTAGCGGGCACTTGGTCTCTGTATGTTCCCTACGGACACTTGAACTATGTAAGTTAACTACCTGGCACTTGGACTATTTAGGTTAACTACCGGGCACTTGCACTATCTAGGTTACCGAACGGGCATTTGGACTATGTAGGTAACCTAGCGGGCACTTGGAGATCCTAGGTTACCTAGCGGGCACTTGGACTTCTAGGTTAACGAACGGGCACTTGGACTATGTATGTTGAATAGCGGGCAATTGGACTATCTAGGTTAGGTAAAGGGCACATGGACTATCTAGGTTTCTTAGCGGGCACTTGGACGATCTAGGTTAACTAGAGGGCACTGGGACTATCTAGGTTAACTAGCGTGCACTTGGACTATCTAGGTTTCTTAGCGGGTACTTGGACTGTGTAGGTTAACTAGTGGGCCCTTGAACTATGTAGAATAACTAGTGGCACTTGCACTATCTACGTTAACTAGCGGGCCCTTGGACTATGTAGATACCCTAGCGGGCATTTGGACACTATAGATAACCTAGCGGCCAATTTGACTTTGTAGGTTACCTAGCGGCACATGGACTATCTAGGTTACCTAGTTGGCACTTGAACTATCTATGTTATAGCGGGATCTTGGAGTATGTAGGTTACCTAGCGGGCTGTTGGACTATCTAGGTTACCAAGCGGGCACTTGGACTATCTAGGTTAACTAACGGGCACTTGGACTATGTAGGTTCCCTAGCGGGCCCTTGGACTATGTAAGTTCCCTAGCGTGCACTTGGACTGTGTGGGTTTCCTGGCGGGCATTTGAACTGTCTAGGTTACCTAACGGGCACTTGGACTATGTACGTTCCCTAGCGGACACATGGATTATGTAGGTCCCCTATCGGGCACTTGGACTACGTAGAATAACTAGAGGGCATTTGGACTATGTAGGTTACCTAGCGGGCACTTGGACTATCTACATTACCTAGCTGGCACTTGAACTATCTATGTTACCTAGCGGGTACTTGGAGTATGTAGGTAACCTACATGGCTGTTGGACTATCTAGGTTACCATGCGGGCACTTGGACTATCTAGGTTAACTAACGGGCACTTGGACTGTGTAGGTTCCCTAGGGGCCCTTGAACTATGTAAGTTCCCTAGCGGGCACTCGGACTATGTGGGTTTCCTGGCGGGCATTTGGACTTTCTAGGTTTCCTAGCGGGCACTTGGACTATGTAGGTTCCCTAGCGGGCATTTGGACTATATAGATAACCTAGTGGCCACTTAGACTCTGTAGGTTACCTAGCGGGCACTTGGACTATCTAGGTTACCAAGCGGGCACTTGGAATATCTAGGTTAACTAACGGGCACTTGGACTATATAGGTTCCCAATTGGGCACTTTGAGAATGTAGGTTTACTAGGGGGCACTAGGACTATGAAGGTTACCTAGCGGGCCTTGGACTATCCAGGTTACCTAAGGGGCATTTGGACTATGTAGGCTCCCTAGCGGGCATTTGGACTATATAGATTACCTAGCGGGCACTTAGACTTTGTAGGTTACCTAGTGGGCACTTGGACTATCTAGGTTACCTAGCTGGCACTTGAACTATCTACGTTACCTAGCGGGTATTTGGAGTATGTAGGTTACCTACCGGGCTGTTGGACTATCTAGGTTACCATGCGGGCACTTGGACTATCTAGGTTAACTAACGGGCACTTGGACTATGTAGGTTCCCTAGCGGGCCCTTGGACTATGTAAGTTCCCTAGCGGGCACTTGGACTATGTCGGTTCCCTAGGGGGCATTTGGACTATCTAGGTTACCTAACGGGCACTTGGACTATGTAGGTTCCCTAGCGGGCACTTGGATTATGTAGGTTCCCTATGGGGCACTTGGACTATGTAAGTTAACTAGCGGGCATTTGGACTATGTAGGTTACCTAGCGGGCACTTGGACTATCTAGGTTACCTAGGGGGAACCTGGACTATGTAGGTTAACTAGTGGGCACTTGGACTATCTAGGTAACCTAGCAGGCACTTGGACTATGTAGGTTAACAAGCGGGCACTTGGACTATCTAGGTTACCTAGCGGGCACTTGGACTATGTACGTTCCCTAGCGGGCACTTGGACTATCTACGTTACCTAGCGGGCACTTGGACTATGTACGTTACCTAGT
Source organism: Tenrec ecaudatus (assembly GCF_050624435.1). Classification (NCBI taxonomy): domain Eukaryota; kingdom Metazoa; phylum Chordata; class Mammalia; order Afrosoricida; family Tenrecidae; genus Tenrec; species Tenrec ecaudatus. Next base: position 1,803,931 of record NW_027457620.1, read on the forward strand.
GGGCACTTGGACTATGTACGTTTCCTAGCGGGTACTTGGACAAGTTAGGTTCCCTAGCGGGCACTTTATCTATCTAGGTTAACTAGCGGGCACTTGGACTATCTAGGTTAACTAGCGAGCACTTGGACTATCTAGGTTAACTAGCAGGCATTTGGACTATTAGGGCCCCTAGAGGGCATTTGGACTACATTGGTTACCTAGCGGGCACTTGGACTATGTAGGTTAACGAACGGGCACTTGGACTATGTAGGTAACCTAGTGATCACTTGAACTGTCTAGGTTACCTAGTGGGCACTTGGACTATGTAGGTCAACTAGCGGGCCCTTGGACTATCTAGGTTAGCCAACGGGCACTTAGATTATATAGGTTAACTAGCGGGCACTTGGACTATGTAGGGTAACTAGGGGGCCTTTGGACGATCTAAGTTACCTAGCGGGTACTTGAACTATCTAGGTTAACTAGAGGGCACTTGCAGTATCTAGGTTACCTAGCGGGCACTTGGACTATGTAAGTTCCCTAGTGGGCACTTAGACTATCTATGTTAACTAGCGGGCACTTGGAATATGTAGGTTAACTAGCGGACATTTGCACTATGTAGGTTACCTAGCAGGCACTTGGACTATCTAGGTTAGCCAACGAGCACTTAGATTGTGTAGGTTAACTAGCGGGCACTTGGAATATGTAGGTTAAGTAGCGGACACTTGCACTATGAAGGTTAACTAGCGGGCCCATGTTCTATGTAGGTTTACTAGCGGGCCCTTGGACTATCTAGGTTCCCTAAAGCGCACTTGGACTATCTAGGTTACCGAACGGGCACTTGGACTATCTAGGTTACCTAGCGGGAACTTGGACTATGTAGGCTAACTAGGGGGCCCTTGGACTATCTAGGTTAACTAGCGGGCACTTGGACTATATAGGTTACCAGCGGGCACTTGGATTATGTAGGTTACCTAGTGGGCACTTGAACTATCTAGGTTAACGAACGGGCACTTGGAATATGCAGGTAACCTGGCGGGCACTTGGACTGTCTAGGTTACCTAGCGGGCACTTGGACTTCTAGGTTAACGAACGGGCTCTTGGACTATCTAGGGTACCTTGCGGGAACTTGGACAATGTAAGTTACCTAGCGGGCACTTGGACTTTCTAGGTTACCTAACGGGCACTTTGACTATCTAGATTACCTAGCGGGCCCTTGGACTATCTAGGTTACCTAGCGGGCCCTTGGACTATGTAGGTTTCCTAGCGGGCACTTGGACTATCTAGGTTACCTAGCGGGCCCTTGGACTATGTAGGTAACCTGGCGGGCACTTGGACTATCTAGGTTACCTAGCGGGCCCTTGGACTATGTAGGTAACCTGGCGGGCACTTGGGCAGTCTAGGTTACCTAGCGGGCCTTGGACTATCTAGGTTAACGAACGGGCACTTGGACAATGTAGGTTACCTATCGGGCACTTGGACTATGTAGGATCCCTATCGGACATTTGTTCTACTTACGTTACCTAGCGGGCACTTGGACTATCTAGGTTAACTAGCGGGCACTTGGACTATCTAGGACAACTAGTGGGCCCTTGTACTATGTAGGTTAACTAGCGAGCACTTGGACTATCTAGGTTAACTAGCGGACCTTTGGAGTATGTAGGTTAACTAGTGGGCACTTGGATGATCTAGGTTAACTAGAGGGCACTGGACTATCTAGGTTAACTAGCGTGCACTTGGACTATCTAGGTTAACTAGCGGGCACTTGGATGATCAATGTTAACTAGCGGGCACTTGGACTATCTAGGTTAGCTAACGGGCACATGGACTAAGTACGTCCCCTAGTGGGCACTTGGACTATGTAGGTTAACTAACGGGCACTTGGACTATCTAGGTTACCTAGCAGGCACTTAGACTATGAAGGTTCCCTAGCGGGCACATGGATTATCTAGGTTACCCAGCGGGCCGTTGGACTATCTAGGTTAGCTAACTGGCACGTGGACTATGTAGGTTAAGTAGCGGACACTTGCAAGATCTAGGTTAACTAGCAGGCTCTTGCACTATGTAGGTTAACTAGCGGGCCCTTTGACTATGTAGGTTAACTAGCCAGCACTTGGACGACCTAGGTTAACTAGCGGGCACTTGGATTATCTAGGTTACCTAGCGGGCACTTGGACTATGTAGGTTCCCTATCAGGCACTTGGACTATGTAGGTTAACTAGCGGACACTTGGACTATCTAGGTGAGCTAACGGGCAATTGGACTATCAAGGTTACCTAACGGGCACTTGGACTATATAGATAACCTAGCGGGCACTTAGACTTTGTAGGTTACCTAGCGGGCACTTGGACTATCTAGGTTACCTAGCTGGCACTTGAACTATCTATGTTGCCTAGTGGGTTCTTGGAGTATGTAGGTTATCTAGCGGGATGTTGGACTATCTAGGTTACCTCGCGGGCACTTGGACTATCTAGGTTAACTAACGGGCACTTGGACTATGTAGGTTCCCTAGCGGGCCTTGGACTATGTAAGTTCCCTATCGGGCACTTGGACTAGGTAGGTTCCCTAGCGGGCCCTTGGTCTATCTAGGTTAACTAGCGGGCACTTGGAGTATCTAGGTTAACTTGCGAGCACTTGGACTATCTAGGATAACTAGCGGGCACTTGGATTATTAGGGTCCCTAGCGGGCATTTGGACTATACAGGTTACCTAGCGGGCACTTGGACTATGTAGGTTAACGAACAGTCACTTGGACTATGTAAGTAACCTAGTGGTCACTTGAACTGTCTAGGTTACCTAGCGGGCACTTGGACTATGTAGGTTAACTAGCGGGCACTTGGACTATCTAGGTTAACTTGCAGGCCCTTGAACGATGTAGGTTAACTAGTGGGCCCTTGGACTATGTAGGTTAACTAGCGGGCCCTTGGACTATGTAGGTTAACTAGCGTGCACTTGGACGATCTAGGTTAACTAGCGGGCACTTGGACTATGTAGGTTAACGAAGAGGCATTTGGACTATGTAAGTTACCTAGTGGTCACTTGAACTGTCTAGGTTACCTAGCGGGCACTTGGACTATGTAGGTTAACTAGCGGACACTTGGACTATCTAGGTTAACTTGCGGGCCCATGGACGATGTAGGTTAACTAGCGGGCCATTGGAGTATCTTGGTTACCTAGATAGCACTTGGATTATACAGGTTCCCTAGCGGGCACTTGGACTAGGTAAGTTCCCTAGTGGGTACTTCGTCTATCTAGGTTAACTAGCGGGCACTTGGAGTATCTAGGTTAACTAGCGAGCACTTTTACTATCTAGGATAACTAGCGGGCACTTGGACTATTAGGGTCCCTAGCGGGCATTTGGACTATATAGGTTACCTAGCGGGCCCTTGGACTATGTAGGTTAACGAACAGGCACTTGGACTATGTAAGTAACCTAGTGGTCACTTGAACTGTCTAGGTTACCTAGCGGGCACTTGGACTATGTAGGTTAACTAGCGTGCACTTGGACGATCTAGGTTAACTAGCGGGCACTTGGACTATGTAGGTTAACGAACAGGCACTTGGACTATGTAAGTAACCTAGTGGTCACTTGAACTGTCTAGGTTACCTAGCGGGCACTTGGACTATATAGGTTAACTAGCGGGCCCTTCGACTATGTAGGTTAACTAGCGTGCACTTGGACTATCTAAGTTAACTAGCGGGTACTTGGACTACGTAGGTTCCCTAGCGGGCACTTGGACTATGTATGTTCCCTACGGACACTTGAACTATGTATGTTAACTAGCGGGCGCTTGGACTATGTAGGGAAACTAGCGGACACTTGCACTATGTAGGTTACCTAGCGGGCACTTGGATGATGTAGGTTAACTAGCGGGCCCTTGGACTATGTAGGTTAACTATCGTGCCCTTGGACTATGTAGGTTACCTAGTGGGCACTTGGACGATCTAGGTTAACTAGCGGGTACTTGGAATATGTAGGTTAACTCGCGGGCCCTTGGACTATGTAGATTAACTAGCGGCACTTGGACTATCTACGTTAACTAGCGGGCCCTTGGACTATGTAGATTCCCTAGCGGGCACTTGGACTATGTATGTTCCAAAGCGGGCACATGGACTATGTAGGTTCCCTAGCAGTCACTTGGACTATGTAGGTTCCAGAGCGGGCACTTAGACTATCTAGGTTCCATAGCGGGTACTTGTACTATGTAGGTTAATTAGCGGACACTTGGACGATCTAGGTTAACTAGCGGGTACTTCGATTATGTAGGTTAACTAGCGGGCCCTTGAACTATGTAGATTAACTAGCGGGCACTAGGACTATGTAGGTTACCTAGCGGGCACTTGGTCTCTGTATGTTCCCTACGGACACTTGAACTATGTAAGTTAACTACCTGGCACTTGGACTATTTAGGTTAACTACCGGGCACTTGCACTATCTAGGTTACCGAACGGGCATTTGGACTATGTAGGTAACCTAGCGGGCACTTGGAGATCCTAGGTTACCTAGCGGGCACTTGGACTTCTAGGTTAACGAACGGGCACTTGGACTATGTATGTTGAATAGCGGGCAATTGGACTATCTAGGTTAGGTAAAGGGCACATGGACTATCTAGGTTTCTTAGCGGGCACTTGGACGATCTAGGTTAACTAGAGGGCACTGGGACTATCTAGGTTAACTAGCGTGCACTTGGACTATCTAGGTTTCTTAGCGGGTACTTGGACTGTGTAGGTTAACTAGTGGGCCCTTGAACTATGTAGAATAACTAGTGGCACTTGCACTATCTACGTTAACTAGCGGGCCCTTGGACTATGTAGATACCCTAGCGGGCATTTGGACACTATAGATAACCTAGCGGCCAATTTGACTTTGTAGGTTACCTAGCGGCACATGGACTATCTAGGTTACCTAGTTGGCACTTGAACTATCTATGTTATAGCGGGATCTTGGAGTATGTAGGTTACCTAGCGGGCTGTTGGACTATCTAGGTTACCAAGCGGGCACTTGGACTATCTAGGTTAACTAACGGGCACTTGGACTATGTAGGTTCCCTAGCGGGCCCTTGGACTATGTAAGTTCCCTAGCGGGCACTTGGACTGTGTGGGTTTCCTGGCGGGCATTTGGACTGTCTAGGTTACCTAACGGGCACTTGGACTATGTACGTTCCCTAGCGGACACATGGATTATGTAGGTCCCCTATCGGGCACTTGGACTACGTAGAATAACTAGAGGGCATTTGGACTATGTAGGTTACCTAGCGGGCACTTGGACTATCTACATTACCTAGCTGGCACTTGAACTATCTATGTTACCTAGCGGGTACTTGGAGTATGTAGGTAACCTACATGGCTGTTGGACTATCTAGGTTACCATGCGGGCACTTGGACTATCTAGGTTAACTAACGGGCACTTGGACTGTGTAGGTTCCCTAGGGGCCCTTGAACTATGTAAGTTCCCTAGCGGGCACTCGGACTATGTGGGTTTCCTGGCGGGCATTTGGACTTTCTAGGTTTCCTAGCGGGCACTTGGACTATGTAGGTTCCCTAGCGGGCATTTGGACTATATAGATAACCTAGTGGGCACTTAGACTCTGTAGGTTGCCTAGCGGGCACTTGGACTATCTAGGTTACCAAGCGGGCACTTGGAATATCTAGGTTAACTAACGGGCACATGGACTATATAGGTTCCCAATTGGGCACTTTGAGAATGTAGGTTTACTAGGGAGCACTAGGACTATGAAGGTTACCTAGCGGGCCTTGGACTATCCAGGTTACCTAAGGGGCATTTGGACTATGTAGGCTCCCTAGCGGGCATTTGGACTATATAGATTACCTAGCGGGCACTTAGACTTTGTAGGTTACCTAGTGGGCACTTGGACTATCTAGGTTACCTAGCTGGCACTTGAACTATCTACGTTACCTAGCGGGTATTTGGAGTATGTAGGTTACCTACCGGGCTGTTGGACTATCTAGGTTACCATGCGGGCACTTGGACTATCTAGGTTAACTAACGGGCACTTGGACTATGTAGGTTCCCTAGCGGGCCCTTGGACTATGTAAGTTCCCTAGCGGGCACTTGGACTATGTCGGTTCCCTAGGGGGCATTTGGACTATCTAGGTTACCTAACGGGCACTTGGACTATGTAGGTTCCCTAGCGGGCACTTGGATTATGTAGGTTCCCTATGGGGCACTTGGACTATGTAGGTTAACTAGCGGGCATTTGGACTATGTAGGTTACCTAGCGGGCACTTGGACTATCTAGGTTACCTAGGGGGAACCTGGACTATGTAGGTTAACTAGTGGGCACTTGGACTATCTAGGTAACCTAGCAGGCACTTGGACTATGTAGGTTAACAAGCGGGCACTTGGACTATCTAGGTTACCTAGCGGGCACTTGGACTATGTACGTTCCCTAGCGGGCACTTGGACTATCTACGTTACCTAGCGGGCACTTGGACTATGTACGTTACCTAGTGGGCACTTGGACTATGTACGTTTCCTAGCGGGTACTTGGACTAGTTAGGTTCCCTAGCGGGCACTTTATCTATCTAGGTTAACTAGCGGGCACTTGGACTATCTAGGTTAACTAGCGAGCACTTGGACTATCTAGGTTAACTAGCAGGCATTTGGACTATTAGGGCCCCTAGAGGGCATTTGGACTACATTGGTTACCTAGCGGGCACTTGGACTATGTAGGTTAACGAACGGGCACTTGGACTATGTAGGTAACCTAGTGATCACTTGAACTGTCTAGGTTACCTAGCGGGCACTTGGACTATGTAGGTCAACTAGCGGGCCCTTGGACTATCTAGGTTAGCCAACGGGCACTTAGATTATATAGGTTAACTAGCGGGCACTTGGACTATGTAGGGTAAGTAGGGGGCCTTTGGACGATCTAAGTTACCTAGCGGGTACTTGAACTATCTAGGTTAACTAGAGGGCACTTGCAGTATCTAGGTTACCTAGCGGGCACTTGGACTATGTAAGTTCCCTAGTGGGCACTTAGACTATCTATGTTAACTAGCGGGCACTTGGAATATGTAGGTTAACTAGCGGACATTTGCACTATGTAGGTTACCTAGCAGGCACTTGGACTATCTAGGTTAGCCAACGAGCACTTAGATTGTGTAGGTTAACTAGCGGGCACTTGGAATATGCAGGTTAAGTAGCAGACACTTGCACTATGAAGGTTAACTAGCAGGCCCATGTTCTATGTAGGTTTACTAGCGGGCCCTTGGACTATCTAGGTTCCCTAAAGCACACTTGGACTATCTAGGTTACCGAACGGGCACTTGGACTATCTAGGTTACCTAGCGGGAACTTGGACTATGTAGGCTAACTAGGGGGCCCTTGGACTATCTAGGTTAATTAGCGGGCACTTGGACTATATAGGTTACCAGCGGGCACTTGGATTATGTAGGTTACCTAGTGGGTACTTGAACTATCTAGGTTAACGAACGGGCACTTGGAATATGCAGGTAACCTGGCGGGCACTTGGACTGTCTAGGTTACCTAGCGGGCACTTGGACTTCTAGGTTAACGAACGGGCTCTTGGACTATCTAGGGTACCTTGCGGGAACTTGGACAATGTAAGTTACCTAGCGGGCACTTGGACTCTCTAGGTTACCTAACGGGCACTTTGACTATCTAGGTTACCTAGCGGGCCCTTGGACTATGTAGGTTTCCTAGCGGGCACTTGGACTATCTAGGTTACCTAGCGGGCCCTTGGACTATGTAGGTTTCCTAGCGGGCACTTGGACTATCTAGGTTACCTAGCGGGCCCTTGGACTATGTAGGTAACCTGGCGGGCACTTGGGCAGTCTAGGTTACCTAGCGGGCCTTGGACTATCTAGGTTAACGAACGGGCACTTGGACAATGTAGGTTACCTATCGGGCACTTGGACTATGTAGGATCCCTATCGGACATTTGGACTACTTACGTTACCTAGCGGGCACTTGGACTATCTAGGTTAACTAGCGGGCACTTGGACTATCTAGGACAACTAGTGGGCCCTTGTACTATGTAGGTTAACTAGCGAGCACTTGGACTATCTAGGTTAACTAGCGGACCTTTGGAGTCTGTAGGTTAACTAGTGGGCACTTGGATGATCAATGTTAACTAGCGGGCACTTGGACTATCTAGGTTAACTAGCGGGCACTTGGACTATCTAGGACAACTAGTGGGCCCTTGTACTATGTAGGTTAACTAGCGAGCACTTGGACTATCTAGGTTAACTAGCGGACCTTTGGAGTCTGTAGGTTAACTAGTGGGCACTTGGATGATCAATGTTAACTAGCGGGCACTTGGACTATCTAGGTTAGCTAACGGGCACATGGACTAAGTACGTCCCCTAGTGGGCACTTGGACTATGTAGGTTAACTAACGGGCACTTGGACTATCTAGGTTACCTAGCAGGCACTTAGACTATGAAGGTTCCCTAGCGGGCACATGGATTATCTAGGTTACCCAGCGGGCCGTTGGACTATCTAGGTTAGCTAACTGGCACGTGGACTATGTAGGTTAAGTAGCGGACACTTGCAAGATCTAGGTTAACTAGCGGGCTCTTGCACTATGTAGGTTAACTAGTGGGCCCTTTGACTATGTAGGTTAACTAGCCAGCACTTGGACGACCTAGGTTAACTAGCGGGCACTTGGATTATCTAGGTTACCTAGCGGGCACTTGGACTATGTAGGTTCCCTATCGGGCACTTGGACTATGTAGGTTAACTAGCGGACACTTGGACTATCTAGGTGAGCTAACTGGCAATTGGACTATCAAGGTTACCTAACGGGCACTTGGACTATATAGATAACCTAGCGGGCACTTAGACTTTGTAGGTTACCTAGCGGGCACTTGGACTATCTAGGTTACCTAGCTGGCACTTGAACTATCTATGTTGCCTAGTGGGTTCTTGGAGTATGTAGGTTATCTAGCGGGATGTTGGACTATCTAGGTTACCTCGCGGGCACTTGGACTATCTAGGTTAACTAACGGGCACTTGGACTATGTAGGTTCCCTAGCGGGCCTTGGACTATGTAAGTTCCCTATCGGGCACTTGGACTAGGTAGGTTCCCTAGCGGGCCCTTGGTCTATCTAGGTTAACTAGCGGGCACTTGGAGTATCTAGGTTAACTTGCGAGCACTTGGACTATCTAGGATAACTAGCGGGCACTTGGATTATTAGGGTCCCTAGCGGGCATTTGGACTATACAGGTTACCTAGCGGGCACTTGGACTATGTAGGTTAACGAACAGTCACTTGGACTATGTAAGTAACCTAGTGGTCACTTGAACTGTCTAGGTTACCTAGCGGGCCTTGGACTATCTAGGTTAACGAACGGGCACTTGGACAATGTAGGTTACCTATCGGGCACTTGGACTATGTAGGATCCCTATCGGACATTTGGACTACTTACGTTACCTAGCGGGCACTTGGACTATCTAGGTTAACTAGCGGGCACTTGGACTATCTAGGACAACTAGTGGGCCCTTGTACTATGTAGGTTAACTAGCGAGCACTTGGACTATCTAGGTTAACTAGCGGACCTTTGGAGTCTGTAGGTTAACTAGTGGGCACTTGGATGATCAATGTTAACTAGCGGGCACTTGGACTATCTAGGTTAGCTAACGGGCACATGGACTAAGTACGTCCCCTAGTGGGCACTTGGACTATGTAGGTTAACTAACGGGCACTTGGACTATCTAGGTTACCTAGCAGGCACTTAGACTATGAAGGTTCCCTAGCGGGCACATGGATTATCTAGGTTACCCAGCGGGCCGTTGGACTATCTAGGTTAGCTAACTGGCACGTGGACTATGTAGGTTAAGTAGCGGACACTTGCAAGATCTAGGTTAACTAGCGGGCTCTTGCACTATGTAGGTTAACTAGTGGGCCCTTTGACTATGTAGGTTAACTAGCCAGCACTTGGACGACCTAGGTTAACTAGCGGGCACTTGGATTATCTAGGTTACCTAGCGGGCACTTGGACTATGTAGGTTCCCTATCGGGCACTTGGACTATGTAGGTTAACTAGCGGACACTTGGACTATCTAGGTGAGCTAACTGGCAATTGGACTATCAAGGTTACCTAACGGGCACTTGGACTATATAGATAACCTAGCGGGCACTTAGACTTTGTAGGTTACCTAGCGGGCACTTGGACTATCTAGGTTACCTAGCTGGCACTTGAACTATCTATGTTGCCTAGTGGGTTCTTGGAGTATGTAGGTTATCTAGCGGGATGTTGGACTATCTAGGTTACCTCGCGGGCACTTGGACTATCTAGGTTAACTAACGGGCACTTGGACTATGTAGGTTCCCTAGCGGGCCTTGGACTATGTAAGTTCCCTATCGGGCACTTGGACTAGGTAGGTTCCCTAGCGGGCCCTTGGTCTATCTAGGTTAACTAGCGGGCACTTGGAGTATCTAGGTTAACTTGCGAGCACTTGGACTATCTAGGATAACTAGCGGGCACTTGGATTATTAGGGTCCCTAGCGGGCATTTGGACTATACAGGTTACCTAGCGGGCACTTGGACTATGTAGGTTAACGAACAGTCACTTGGACTATGTAAGTAACCTAGTGGTCACTTGAACTGTCTAGGTTACCTAGCGGGCACTTGGACTATGTAGGTTAACTAGCGGGCACTTGGACTATCTAGGTTAACTTGCAGGCCCTTGAACGATGTAGGTTAACTAGCGGGCCCTTGGACTATGTAGGTTAACTAGCGGGCCCTTGGACTATGTAGGTTAACTAGCGTGCACTTGGACGATCTAGGTTAACTAGCGGGCACTTGGACTATGTAGGTTAACGAAGAGGCATTTGGCCTATGTAAGTTACCTAGTGGTCACTTGAACAGTCTAGGTTACCTAGCGGGCACTTGGACTATGTAGGTTAACTAGCGGACACTTGGACTATCTAGGTTAACTTGCGGGCCCATGGACGATGTAGGTTAACTAGCGGGCCATTGGACTATCTTGGTTACCTAGATAGCACTTGGATTATACAGGTTCCCTAGCGGGCACTTGGACTAGGTAGGTTCCCTAGTGGGTACTTCGTCTATCTAGGTTAACTAGCGGGCACTTGGAGTATCTAGGTTAACTAGCGAGCACTTTTACTATCTAGGATAACTAGCGGGCACTTGGACTATTAGGGTCCCTAGCGGGCATTTGGACTATATAGGTTACCTAGCGGGCACTTGGACTATGTAGCTTAACGAACAGGCACTTGGACTATGTAAGTAACCTAGTGGTCACTTGAACTGTCTAGGTTACCTAGCGGGCACTTGGACTATGTAGGTTAACTAGCGTGCACTTGGACTATTTAGGTTAACGAAAAGGCACTTGGACTATGTAAGTAACCTAGTGGTCACTTGAACTGTCTAGGTTACCTAGCGGGCACTTGGACTATGTAGGTTAACTAGCGGGCCCTTCGACTATGTAGGTTAACTAGCGTGCACTTGGACTATCTAAGTTAACTAGCGGGTACTTGGACTACGTAGGTTCCCTAGCGGGCACTTGGACTATGTATGTTCCCTACGGACACTTGAACTATGTATGTTAACTAGCGGGCGCTTGGACTATGTAGGGTAACTAGCGGACACTTGCACTATGTAGGTTACCTAGCGGGCACTTGGACTATGTAGGTTAACTACCAGGCCCTTGGACTGTCTATGTTACCTAGCTGGCACTTGGACTATGTAGGTTAACTAGCGGGCACTTGCACTCTCTAGGTTACCTAGCGGGCACTTGGACTATGTACCTTCCCTAGCGGGCACTTGGACTATGTAGTTTACCTAGCAGACACTTGCACTATGTAGGTTACCTAGCGGACACTTGGACTATGTAGGTTAACTGGAGGACACTTGGACAATCTAGGTTAACTAGTGGGCCCTTGGACTATGTAGGTTAACTAGCCAGTACTTGGACGATCTAGGTTAACTAGCGGGCACTTGAACGATCTAGGTTAACTAAGGGGCACTTGGACTATCAAAGTTAACAAGCGAGCCCTTGGACTATGTATGTTAACTAGCGTGCACTTGGACTATCTAGGTTAACTAGCGGGCACTTGGACTATGTAGGATCCCTATCGGACATTTGGACTACTTAGGTTACCTAGCGGGCACTTGGACTATCTAGGTCAACTAGCGGGCCCTTGTACTATGTAGGTTAACTAGCGAGCACTTGGACTATCTAGGTTAACTTGCGGACCTTGGACTAAGTAGGTTAACTAGCGGGCCCTTGGACTATGTAGGTTAACTAGCGTGCACTTGGACTATCTAGGTTAACTAGCGGGCACTTGGATGATCAATGTTAATTAGCGGGCACTTGGACTATCTAGGTTAGCTAACAGGCACTTGGACTAAGTACGTCCCCTAGTGGGCACTTGGACACTCTAGGTTAACTAACGGGCACTAGGACTATCTAAGTTAACTAGCGGGCACTTGGATTTTCTAGGTTACCTAGCTGGCACTAGGACTATGAAGGATCCTTAGCGGGCACTAGGATTATCTAGGTTACCTAGCGGGCACTTGGACTATGTAGGTCAACTAGCGGGCACTTGGATTATGTTGGTTCCCTATTCGGCACTTGGACTATGTAGGTTAACTAGGGTGCACTAGGACTATGTAGGTTACCTAGGGTGCCCTTAGATTATCTAGGTTACCTAGCGGGCATTTGGACTATGTAGGCTCCCTAGCGGTTATTTGGACTATATAGATTACTTAGCGGGCACTTAGTCTTTGTAAGTTACCCAGCGGGCACTTGGACTATCTAGGTTACCTAGCAGGCACTTGAACTATCTACGTTACCTAGCGGGTACTTGGAGCATGTAGGTTACCTACCGGGCTGTTGGACTATCTAGGTTACCTAGCGGGCACTTGGACTATGTAGGATCCCTAGCGGGCCCTTGGACTATGTAAGTTCCCTAGCGGGCACTTGGACTATGTGGGTTCCCTAGCGGGCATTTGGACTATCTAGGTTACCTAACGGGCACTTGGACTATGTAGGTTCCCTAGCGGGCACTTGGATTATGTAGGTTCCCTATCGGGCACTTGGACTATGTAGGTTAACTAGCGGGCATTTGGACCATGTAGGTTACCTAGCGGGCACTTGGACTATGTAAGTTCCCTATCCGGCACTTGGAGAATGTAGGTTAACTAGGGGGCACTAGGACAATGTAGGGTACCTAGCGGGCCCTTGGACTATCTAGGTTACCTAGGGGGAACCTGGACTATGTAGGTTAACTAGTGGGCACTTGGACTATCTAGGTTACCTAGTGGGCATTGGACGGTCTAGGTTAACTAGCGGGTACTTGGACTATGTCGGTTAAATAGCAGGCCCTTGGACTATGTAGATTAACTAGCAGCACTTGGACTATCTACATTAACTAGCGGGCCCTTGGACTATGTAGATACCATAGCGGGCACTTGGACTATGTATGTTCCAGAACGGGCACTTGGACTATGTAGGTTCCAGAGCGGGCACTTGGACTAAGTAGGTTCCCTAGCGGGCACTTGTACTATGTAGGTTAATTAACGGACACTTGGGCGATCTAGGTTAACTAGCTGGTACTTGGACTATCTACATTAACTTGCAGGCCCTTGGACTATGTAGATTGCCTTGCGGGCACTTGGACTATGTAGGTTCCCTAGAGGGCACTTGGACTCTGTATGTTTCCTATGGACACTTGAACTATGTAAGTTAACTACCGGGCACTTGGACTATGTAGGTTAACTAGCGGGCCCTTGAACTATCTAGGTTACCTAGAATGCACTTGCACTATCTAGGTTACCGAACGGGCATATGGACTATGTAGGTAATCTAGCGGGCACTTGGAGAGTCTAGGTTACCTAGCAGGCACTTGGACTTCTAGGTTAATGAACGGGCACTTGGACTATGTATGTTGCATAGCGGGCAATTGGACTATCTAGGTTAGGTAACGGGCACTTGGACTATCTAAGTTTCTTAGCGGGCACTTGGACGTTCTAGGTTAACTAGAGGGCACTTGGACTATCTAGGTTAACTAGCGCGCACTTGGACTATCCAGGATTTTAGCGGGTACTTGGACTATGTACGTTAACTAGGGGGCCCTTGGACTATGTAGATTAACTAGCGGCACTTGGACTATCTACGTTAACTAGCGGGCCCTTGGCCTATGTAGATTCCCTAGCGGGCATTTGGACTATATAGATAACCTAACGGGCACTTAGACTTTGTAGTTTACCTAGCGGCACAAGAACTATCTAGGTTACCTAGCTGGCACTTGAACTATCTACGTTATAGCGGGTTCTTGGAGTATGTAGGGTACCTAGAGGGCTATTGGACTATCTAAGTTACCAAGCGGGCACTGGGACTATCTAGGTTAAGTAACGGGCACTTGGATTATGTAGGTTCCCTAGCGGGCCCTTGGACTATGTAGGTTCCCTGGCGGACACTTGGACTATGTGGGTTCCCTAGCGGGCATTTGTACTATCTAGGTTACCTAACGGGCACTTGGACTATGTAGGTTCCCTAGCGGGCACTGGACTATGTAGGTTACCTAGCGGGCACTTGGACTATATAGGGTCCTTATCGGGCATTTGGACTATGTAGGTAACCTAGTGGGCCCTTGGACTATCTAGGTTACCTAGGGGGAACCTGGACTATGTAGGTTAACTAGTGGGCACTTGGACTATCTAGGTTACCAAGCAGGCACTTGGACTATGTAGGTTAACTAGCGGGCACTTGGACTATGTACGTTACCTAGCGGGCACTTGGACTATGTACGTTACCTAGCGGGCACTTAGACTATGTAAGTTTCCTAGCGGGTACTTGGACTAGATAGGTTCCCTAGGGGGCACTTGGTCTATCTAGGTTAACTAGCGGGCACTTGGACTATCTAGGTTAACTAGCGAGCACTTGGACTATCTAGGTTAACTAGCGGGCATTTGGACTATTAGGGACCCTAGCGGGCATTTGGACTATATTGGTTACCTAGCGTGCACTTGGACTATGTAGGTTAACGAACGGGCACTTGGACTATGTAGGTAACCTAGTGGTCACTAGAACTGTCTAGGTTACCTAGCGGACACTTAGACTATGTAGGTTAACTAGCGGGCACTTGGACTATCTAGGTTAACTAGCGGACACTTGGACGAGGTAGGCTAACTAGCGGGCCCAAGGATTATGTAGGTTTACTAGCAGGCACTTGGACTATCTAGGTTAACTAGCGGGCACTTGGACTATGTAGTTTCCCTAGCGGGCATTTGGACTATTTAGGTTACCTTGCGGGCACTTGGACTATGTAGGTTACCTAGCGGGCACTTGGACTATCTAGGTTACCTAGCAGGCACTTTGACTATCTAGGTTAACTAACGGGCACTTGGACTATGTAGGTTGCCTAGCGGGCACTTGGATTATGTAGGTTCCCTATAGGGCACTTGGACTTTGTAGGTTAACTAGCGGGCACTTGGACTGTCTAGGTTACCTAATGGCCACTTGGATTATCTAGGTTAACGAACGGGCAATTGGATTATCTAGGTTAACGAACGGGCACTTGGACTATGTAGGTTACCTAGCCACCACTTGGAATATCTAGGTTAGCTAACAGGCACTAGTACAATCTAGGTTACCTACCTGGCACTTTGACTACGTAGGTCAACATGCGGGCCCTTGGACTATCTAGGTTAGCCAACGGGCACTTAGATTATGTAGGTTAAATAGCGGGAACTTGGAATATGTAGGTTAAGTAGCGGACACTTGAACAATGAAGGTTAACTAGCGGGCCCATGGACTATGTAGGTTTACTATCGGGCCATTTGACGATCTAGGTTACCTAGCGGGCACTTGAAGTATGTACGTTCCCTAGCGGGCACTTGGACTATCTATGTTAACTAGAGGGCACTTGGAATATGTAGGTTAACTAGCGGACACTTGCACTATGTAGGTTACCTAGCAGGCACTTGGACTATCTAGGTTAACTAGCGGGTACTTGGACTATGTAGATCAACTAGCGGGCCCTTGGACTATCTAGGTTAGCCAACGGGCACTTAGATTATGTAGGTTAACTAGCGGGCACTTGAAATATGTAGGTAAAGTAGCGGACACTTGCACTATGAAGGTTAATTAGCGGGCCCATGGACTATGAAGGTTTACTAGAGGGCCCTTGGACTATCTAGCTTCCCTAAAGGGCACTTGGACTATCTAGGTTACCGAACGGGCACTTGGACTATCTAGGTTACCTAGCGGGCACTTGGACTATGTACGCTAACTAGGGGGCCCTTGGACGATCTAGGTTACCTAGCGGGTACTTGAACTATCCAGGTTAACTAGCGCGCACTTGCACTATCTAGGTTACCTAGCGGGCACTTGGACTATGGACATTCCCTAGCGGGCACTTGGAGTATCTATGTTAACTAGCGGGCACTTGGAATATGTAGGTTAACTAGCAGACACTTGCACAATGTAGGTTACCTAGCAGGCACTTGGACTATCTAGGTTAACTAGCGGGCACTAGGACTATCTAGGATAACTAGCGTACACTTGGACTATGTAGGTTCCTTAGCGGGCACTTGGACCATCTAGGTTGCCTAGCGGGCAATTGGACGATATAGGTTAACTAGCGTGCCCTTGGAATATCTAGGTTACGTAGCGGGCACTTGATATATAGGTTAACTAGCGGGCACTTGGACTATGTAGGTTAACTAGCGGACACTTGGACTATCTAGGTTAACTAGTGGGCCCTTGGACTATGTAGGTTAACTAGCGGACACTTGGACAATCTAGGTTACCTAGCGGGCACTTGGAAGATCTAGGTTAACTAGCGGGCACTTGGACTATCAAAGTGAACAAGTGAGCCCTTGGACTATGTAGGTTAATTAGTGGGCCCTTGGACTATCTAGGTTACCTAGCGGGCACTTGGACTTTATAGGTTACCTCGCAGGCACTTGGACTATGTAGGTTACCTAGTGGGCACTTGGACTATGTAGGTTAACGAATAGGCACTTGGAATATGCAGGTAACCTAGCGGGCACTTGGACTTCTAGGTTAACGAACGGGCTCTTGGACTCTGTAGGTTGCCTAGCAGGCACTTGGACTATCTAGGTTAGGTAACGGGCACTTGGACTATCTAGGTTACCTAGAGGGAACTTGGACAATGTAAGTTACCTAGCGGGCACTTGGACTATCTAGGTTACCTAACGGGCACTTTGAGTATCTAGGTTACATAGCGGGCACTTGGACTATGTAGGTTAACTAGCGAGCACTTGGACTCTAGGTTATCTAGCGGAAACTTGGACTATCAAGGTTACCTAGAGGGCCCTTGGACTATGTAGGTTTCCTAGCGGGCACTTGGACTATCTAGGTTAACGAACGGTCACTTGGACTATGTAGGTAACCTAGCGGGCACTTGGACAGTAGGTTACCTAGCGGGCACTTGGACTATCTAGGTTAATGAACGGGCACTTGGACAATGTAGGTTACCTAGCGGGCACTTGGACTATGTAGGATCCCTGTCGTATATTTGGACTACTTAGGTTACCTAGCGGGCACTTGGACTATCTAGGTTAACTAGCGTGCACTTGGACTATCTAGGTCAACTAGTGGGCCCTTGTACTATGTAGGTTAACTAGCGAGCACTTGGACTATCAAGGTTACCTAGCGGACCTTGGACTATGTAGGTTAACTAGCGGACCTTTGGACTATGTAGGTTAACTAGTGGGCACTTGGACGATCTAGGTTAACTAGAGGGCACTTGGACTATCTAGGTTAATTAGCGAGCTCTTGGATGATCAATGTTAACTAGCGGGCACTTAGACTATCTATGCTAGCTAATGGGCACATGGACTAAGTACGTCCCCTAGTGGGCACTTGGACTATCTAGGTTAACTAACGGGCACTTGGACTATCTAGGTTACCTAGCGGGCACTTGTACTATCTAGGATACCTAGCTGGCATTTGGACTATGTAGGTCAACTAGCGGGCCCTTGGACTATCTAGGTTAGCTAATGGGCCCATGGACTATGTAGGTTTACTTGCTGGCCCTTGGACTATCTAGGTTCCCTAAAGGGCACTTGGACTATCTAGGTTACCGAAAAGGCACTTGGACTATCTAGGTTACCTAGCGGGTACTTGGACTAAGTACGTACCCTAGTGGGCACTTGGACTATCTAGGTTAACTAGCGGGCACTTGGACTATGTACGTACCCTAGTGGGCACTTGGACTATCTATGTTAACTAGCGGGCATTTGGAATATGTAGGTTAACTAGCAGACACTTGGACTATCTAGGTTAACTAGCGTGCACTTGGACTATGGAGGTTCCTTAGCGGGCACTTGGAGTATCTAGGTTGCCTAGCGGGCACTTGTACTATGTAGGTTAACTAGCGTGCCCTTGGACTCTCTAGGTTACGTAGCGGGCACTTAGTATATAGTTTAACTAGCAGGCACTTGGACTATATAGGCTAACTAGCGGACACTTGCACGATCTAGGTTAACTAGCGGGCCCTTGCACTATGTAGGTTAACTAGCGGGCCCAATGATTATGTAGGTTTACTAGCAGGCACTTGGACTATCTAGGTTAACTAGCGGGAACTTGGACTATGTAGGTTACCTAGCGGGCACTTGGACTATCTTGGTTACCTAGCAGGCACTTTGACTATCTAGGTTAACTATGGGCACTTGGAGTATGTATGTTGCCGAGCGCGCACTTGGATAATGTAGGTTCCTTATCGGGCACTTGGACTATGTAGGTTAACTAGTGGGCACTTGGACTGTCTAAGTTACCTAGCGGGTACTTGAACTATGTAGGTTACCGAACGGGCACTTGGACTATCTAGGTTACCGAGCGGGCACTTGGACTATGTAGGCTAACTAGGGGGCCCTTGGATGATCTAGGTTACCTAGCGGGTACTTGAACTATCTAGGTTAACTAGCGGGCACTTGCACTATCTAGGTTACCTAGCAGGCACTGGGATTATGTACGTTCCCTCGCGGGCACTTGGACTATCTATGTTAACTAGCAGGCACTTGGAATATGTAGGTTAACTAGTGGACACTTGCACTATGTAGGTTACCTAGCAGGCACTTGTACTATCTAGGTTAACTAGCGGGCACTTGGACTATCTAGGTTACCTAGCAGGCACTTTGACTATCTAGGTTAACTAACGGGCACTTGGACTATGTAGGTTGCCTAGCGGGCACTTGGATTATGTAGGTTCCCTATAGGGCACTTGGACTTTGTAGGTTAACTAGCGGGCACTTGGACTGTCTAGGTTACCTAGTGGGCACTTGGATTATATAGGTTAACGAACGGGCAATTGGATTATCTAGGTTAACGAACGGGTACTTGGACTATGTAGGTTACCTAGCCACCACTTGGACTATCTAGGATAGCTAACAGGCACTTGGACTATCTAGGTTCCCTAGCGGGCACTTGTACAATCTAAGTTGCCTAGCTGGCACTTTGACTACGTAGGTCAACATGCGGGCCCTTGGACTATCTAGGTTAGCCAACGGGCACTTAGATTATGTAGGTTAAATAGCGGGAACTTGGAATATGTAGGTTAAGTAGCGGACACTTGCACAATGAAGGTTAACTAGCGGGCCCATGGACTATGTAGGTTTACTATCGGGCCCTTTGACGATCTAGGTTACCTAGCGGGTACTTGAACTATCTAGGTTACCTAGCGGGCACTTGAAGTATGTACGTTCCCTGGCGGGCACTTGGACTATCTATGTTAACTAGCGGGCACTTGGAATATGTAGGTTAACTAGCGGACACTTGCACTATGTAGGTTACCTAGCAGGCACTTGGACTATCTAGGTTAACTAGCGGGCACTTGGACTATGTAGGTCAACTAGCGGGCCCTTGGACTATCTAGGTTAGCCAACGGGCACTTAGATTATGTAGGTTAACTAGCGGGCACTTGAAATATGTAGGTAAAGTAGCGGACACTTGCACTATGAAGGTTAATTAGCGGGCCCATGGACTATGAAGGTTTACTAGAGGGCCCTTGGACTATCTAGCTTCCCTAAAGGGCACTTGGACTATCTAGGTTACCTAGCGGGCACTTGGACTATGTAGGTTAACTAGCGAGCACTTGGACTCTAGGTTATCTAGCGGAAACTTGGACTATCAAGGTTACCTAGAGGGCCCTTGGACTATGTAGGTTTCCTAGCGGGCACTTGGACTATCTAGGTTAACGAACGGTCACTTGGACTATGTAGGTAACCTAGCGGGCACTTGGACAGTCTAGGTTACCTAGCGGGCACTTGGACTATCTAGGTTAATGAACGGGCACTTGGACAATGTAGGTTACCTAGCGGGCACTTGGACTATGTAGGATCCCTGTCGGATATTTGGACTACTTAGGTTACCTAGCGGGCACTTGGACTATCTAGGTTAACTAGCGTGCACTTGGACTATCTAGGTCAACTAGTGGGCCCTTGTACTATGTAGGTTAACTAGCGAGCACTTGGACTATCAAGGTTACCTAGCGGACCTTGGACTATGTAGGTTAACTAGCGGACCTTTGGACTATGTAGGTTAACTAGTGGGCACTTGGACGATCTAGGTTAACTAGAGGGCACTTGGACTATCTAGGTTAATTAGCGAGCTCTTGGATGATCAATGTTAACTAGCGGGCACTTAGACTATCTATGCTAGCTAATGGGCACATGGACTAAGTACGTCCCCTAGTGGGCACTTGGACTATCTAGGTTAACTAACGGGCACTTGGACTATCTAGGTTACCTAGCGGGCACTTGTACTATCTAGGATACCTAGCTGGCATTTGGACTATGTAGGTCAACTAGCGGGCCCTTGGACTATCTAGGTTAGCTAATGGGCCCATGGACTATGTAGGTTTACTTGCGGGCCCTTGGACTATCTAGGTTCCCTAAAGGGCACTTGGACTATCTAGGTTACCGAAAAGGCACTTGGACTATCTAGGTTACCTAGCGGGTACTTGGACTAAGTACGTACCCTAGTGGGCACTTGGACTATCTAGGTTAACTAGCGGGCACTTGGACTATGTACGTACCCTAGTGGGCACTTGGACTATCTATGTTAACTAGCGGGCATTTGGAATATGTAGGTTAACTAGCAGACACTTGGACTATCTAGGTTAACTAGCGTGCACTTGGACTATGGAGGTTCCTTAGGGGGCACTTGGAGTATCTAGGTTGCCTAGCGGGCACTTGTACTATGTAGGTTAACTAGCGTGCCCTTGGACTCTCTAGGTTACGTAGCGGGCACTTAGTATATAGTTTAACTAGCAGGCACTTGGACTATATAGGCTAACTAGCGGACACTTGCACGATCTAGGTTAACTAGCGGGCCCTTGCACTATGTAGGTTAACTAGCGGGCCCAATGATTACGTAGGTTTACTAGCAGGCACTTGGACTATCTAGGTTAACTAGCGGGAACTTGGACTATGTAGGTTACCTAGCGGGCACTTGGACTATCTTGGTTACCTAGCAGGCACTTTGACTATCTAGGTTAACTATGGGCACTTGGAGTATGTATGTTGCCGAGCGCGCACTTGGATAATGTAGGTTCCTTATCGGGCACTTGGACTATGTAGGTTAACTAGTGGGCACTTGGACTGTCTAAGTTACCTAGCGGGTACTTGAACTATGTAGGTTACCGAACGGGCACTTGGACTATCTAGGTTACCGAGCGGGCACTTGGACTATGTAGGCTAACTAGGGGGCCCTTGGATGATCTAGGTTACCTAGCGGGTACTTGAACTATCTAGGTTAACTAGCGGGCACTTGCACTATCTAGGTTACCTAGCAGGCACTGGGATTATGTACGTTCCCTCGCGGGCACTTGGACTATCTATGTTAACTAGCAGGCACTTGGAATATGTAGGTTAACTAGTGGACACTTGCACTATGTAGGTTACCTAGCAGGCACTTGTACTATCTAGGTTAACTAGCGGGCACTTGGACTATCTAGGTTACCTAGCAGGCACTTTGACTATCTAGGTTAACTAACGGGCACTTGGACTATGTAGGTTGCCTAGCGGGCACTTGGATTATGTAGGTTCCCTATAGGGCACTTGGACTTTGTAGGTTAACTAGCGGGCACTTGGACTGTCTAGGTTACCTAGTGGGCACTTGGATTATATAGGTTAACGAACGGGCAATTGGATTATCTAGGTTAACGAACGGGTACTTGGACTATGTAGGTTACCTAGCCACCACTTGGACTATCTAGGATAGCTAACAGGCACTTGGACTATCTAGGTTCCCTAGCGGGCACTTGTACAATCTAAGTTGCCTAGCTGGCACTTTGACTACGTAGGTCAACATGCGGGCCCTTGGACTATCTAGGTTAGCCAACGGGCACTTAGATTATGTAGGTTAAATAGCGGGAACTTGGAATATGTAGGTTAAGTAGCGGACACTTGCACAATGAAGGTTAACTAGCGGGCCCATGGACTATGTAGGTTTACTATCGGGCCCTTTGACGATCTAGGTTACCTAGCGGGTACTTGAACTATCTAGGTTACCTAGCGGGCACTTGAAGTATGTACGTTCCCTGGCGGGCACTTGGACTATCTATGTTAACTAGCGGGCACTTGGAATATGTAGGTTAACTAGCGGACACTTGCACTATGTAGGTTACCTAGCAGGCACTTGGACTATCTAGGTTAACTAGCGGGCACTTGGACTATGTAGGTCAACTAGCGGGCCCTTGGACTATCTAGGTTAGCCAACGGGCACTTAGATTATGTAGGTTAACTAGCGGGCACTTGAAATATGTAGGTAAAGTAGCGGACACTTGCACTATGAAGGTTAATTAGCGGGCCCATGGACTATGAAGGTTTACTAGAGGGCCCTTGGACTATCTAGCTTCCCTAAAGGGCACTTGGACTATCTAGGTTACCTAGCGGGCACTTGGACTATGTACGCTAACTAGGGGGCCCTTGGACGATCTAGGTTACCTAGCGGGTACTTGAACTATCCAGGTTAACTAGCGCGCACTTGCACTATCTATGTTACCTAGCGGGCACTTGGACTATGGACATTCCCTAGCGGGCACTTGGACTATCTATGTTAACTAGCGGGCACTTGGAATATGTAGGTTAACTAGCAGACACTTGCACAATGTAGGTTACCTAGCAGGCACTTGGACTATCTAGGTTAACTAGCGGGCACTTGGACTATCTAGGATAACTAGCGTACACTTGGACTATGTAGGTTCCTTAGCGGGCACTTGGACCATCTAGGTTGCCTAGCGGGCAATTGGACGATATAGGTTAACTAGCGTGCCCTTGGAATATCTAGGTTACGTAGCGGGCACTTGATATATAGGTTAACTAGCGGGCACTTGGACTATGTAGGTTAACGAGTGGGCCCTTGGACTATGTAGGTTAACTAGCGGACACTTGGACAATCTAGGTTACCTAGCGGGCACTTGGAAGATCTAGGTTAACTAGCGGGCACTTGGACTATCAAAGTGAACAAGTGAGCCCTTGGACTATGTAGGTTAATTAGTGGGCCCTTGGACTATCTAGGTTACCTAGCGGGCACTTGGACTTTATAGGTTACCTCGCAGGCACTTGGACTATGTAGGTTACCTAGTGGGCACTTGGACTATGTAGGTTAACGAATAGGCACTTGGAATATGCAGGTAACATAGCGGGCACTTGGACTTCTAGGTTAACGAACGGGCTCTTGGACTCTGTAGGTTGCCTAGCAGGCACTTGGACTATCTAGGTTAGGTAACGGGCACTTGGACTATCTAGGTTACCTAGAGGGAACTTGGACAATGTAAGTTACCTAGCGGGCACTTGGACTATCTAGGTTACCTAACGGGCACTTTGAGTATCTAGGTTACATAGCGGGCACTTGGACTATGTAGGTTAACTAGCGAGCACTTGGACTCTAGGTTATCTAGCGGAAACTTGGACTATCAAGGTTACCTAGAGGGCCCTTGGACTATGTAGGTTTCCTAGCGGGCACTTGGACTATCTAGGTTAACGAACGGTCACTTGGACTATGTAGGTAACCTAGCGGGCACTTGGACAGTCTAGGTTACCTAGCGGGCACTTGGACTATCTAGGTTAATGAACGGGCACTTGGACAATGTAGGTTACCTAGCGGGCACTTGGACTATGTAGGATCCCTGTCGGATATTTGGACTACTTAGGTTACCTAGCGGGCACTTGGACTATCTAGGTTAACTAGCGTGCACTTGGACTATCTAGGTCAACTAGTGGGCCCTTGTACTATGTAGGTTAACTAGCGAGCACTTGGACTATCAAGGTTACCTAGCGGACCTTGGACTATGTAGGTTAACTAGCGGACCTTTGGACTATGTAGGTTAACTAGTGGGCACTTGGACGATCTAGGTTAACTAGAGGGCACTTGGACTATCTAGGTTAATTAGCGAGCTCTTGGATGATCAATGTTAACTAGCGGGCACTTAGACTATCTATGCTAGCTAATGGGCACATGGACTAAGTACGTCCCCTAGTGGGCACTTGGACTATCTAGGTTAACTAACGGGCACTTGGACTATCTAGGTTACCTAGCGGGCACTTGTACTATCTAGGATACCTAGCTGGCATTTGGACTATGTAGGTCAACTAGCGGGCCCTTGGACTATCTAGGTTAGCTAATGGGCCCATGGACTATGTAGGTTTACTTGCTGGCCCTTGGACTATCTAGGTTCCCTAAAGGGCACTTGGACTATCTAGGTTACCGAAAAGGCACTTGGACTATCTAGGTTACCTAGCGGGTACTTGGACTAAGTACGTACCCTAGTGGGCACTTGGACTATCCAGGTTAACTAGCGGGCACTTGGACTATGTACGTACCCTAGTGGGCACTTGGACTATCTATGTTAACTAGCGGGCATTTGGAATATGTAGGTTAACTAGCAGACACTTGGACTATCTAGGTTAACTAGCGTGCACTTGGACTATGGAGGTTCCTTAGCGGGCACTTGGAGTATCTAGGTTGCCTAGCGGGCACTTGTACTATGTAGGTTAACTAGCGTGCCCTTGGACTCTCTAGGTTACGTAGCGGGCACTTAGTATATAGTTTAACTAGCAGGCACTTGGACTATATAGGCTAACTAGCGGACACTTGCACGATCTAGGTTAACTAGCGGGCCCTTGCACTATGTAGGTTAACTAGCGGGCCCAATGATTATGTAGGTTTACTAGCAGGCACTTGGACTATCTAGGTTAACTAGCGGGAACTTGGACTATGTAGGTTACCTAGCGGGCACTTGGACTATCTTGGTTACCTAGCAGGCACTTTGACTATCTAGGTTAACTATGGGCACTTGGAGTATGTATGTTGCCGAGCGCGCACTTGGATAATGTAGGTTCCTTATCGGGCACTTGGACTATGTAGGTTAACTAGTGGGCACTTGGACTGTCTAAGTTACCTAGCGGGTACTTGAACTATGTAGGTTACCGAACGGGCACTTGGACTATCTAGGTTACCGAGCGGGCACTTGGACTATGTAGGCTAACTAGGGGGCCCTTGGATGATCTAGGTTACCTAGCGGGTACTTGAACTATCTAGGTTAACTAGCGGGCACTTGCACTATCTAGGTTACCTAGCAGGCACTGGGATTATGTACGTTCCCTCGCGGGCACTTGGACTATCTATGTTAACTAGCAGGCACTTGGAATATGTAGGTTAACTAGTGGACACTTGCACTATGTAGGTTACCTAGCAGGCACTTGTACTATCTAGGTTAACTAGCGGGCACTTGGACTATCTAGGTTACCTAGCAGGCACTTTGACTATCTAGGTTAACTAACGGGCACTTGGACTATGTAGGTTGCCTAGCGGGCACTTGGATTATGTAGGTTCCCTATAGGGCACTTGGACTATGTAGGTTAACTAGCGGGCACTTGGACTGTCTAGGTTACCTAGTGGGCACTTGGATTATATAGGTTAACGAACGGGCAATTGGATTATCTAGGTTAACGAACGGGTACTTGGACTATGTAGGTTACCTAGCCACCACTTGGACTATCTAGGATAGCTAACAGGCACTTGGACTATCTAGGTTCCCTAGCGGGCACTTGTACAATCTAAGTTGCCTAGCTGGCACTTTGACTACGTAGGTCAACATGCGGGCCCTTGGACTATCTAGGTTAGCCAACGGGCACTTAGATTATGTAGGTTAAATAGCGGGAACTTGGAATATGTAGGTTAAGTAGCGGACACTTGCACAATGAAGGTTAACTAGCGGGCCCATGGACTATGTAGGTTTACTATCGGGCCCTTTGACGATCTAGGTTACCTAGCGGGTACTTGAACTATCTAGGTTACCTAGCGGGCACTTGAAGTATGTACGTTCCCTGGCGGGCACTTGGACTATCTATGTTAACTAGCGGGCACTTGGAATATGTAGGTTAACTAGCGGACACTTGCACTATGTAGGTTACCTAGCAGGCACTTGGACTATCTAGGTTAACTAGCGGGCACTTGGACTATGTAGGTCAACTAGCGGGCCCTTGGACTATCTAGGTTAGCCAACGGGCACTTAGATTATGTAGGTTAACTAGCGGGCACTTGAAATATGTAGGTAAAGTAGCGGACACTTGCACTATGAAGGTTAATTAGCGGGTCCATGGACTATGAAGGTTTACTAGAGGGCCCTTGGACTATCTAGCTTCCCTAAAGGGCACTTGGACTATCTAGGTTACATAGCGGGCACTTGGACTATGTAGGTTAACTAGCGAGCACTTGGACTCTAGGTTATCTAGCGGAAACTTGGACTATCAAGGTTACCTAGAGGGCCCTTGGACTATGTAGGTTTCCTAGCGGGCACTTGGACTATCTAGGTTAACGAACGGTCACTTGGACTATGTAGGTAACCTAGCGGGCACTTGGACAGTCTAGGTTACCTAGCGGGCACTTGGACTATCTAGGTTAATGAACGGGCACTTGGACAATGTAGGTTACCTAGCGGGCACTTGGACTATGTAGGATCCCTGTCGGATATTTGGACTACTTAGGTTACCTAGCGGGCACTTGGACTATCTAGGTTAACTAGCGTGCACTTGGACTATCTAGGTCAACTAGTGGGCCCTTGTACTATGTAGGTTAACTAGCGAGCACTTGGACTATCAAGGTTACCTAGCGGACCTTGGACTATGTAGGTTAACTAGCGGACCTTTGGACTATGTAGGTTAACTAGTGGGCACTTGGACGATCTAGGTTAACTAGAGGGCACTTGGACTATCTAGGTTAATTAGCGAGCTCTTGGATGATCAATGTTAACTAGCGGGCACTTAGACTATCTATGCTAGCTAATGGGCACATGGACTAAGTACGTCCCCTAGTGGGCACTTGGACTATCTAGGTTAACTAACGGGCACTTGGACTATCTAGGTTACCTAGCGGGCACTTGTACTATCTAGGATACCTAGCTGGCATTTGGACTATGTAGGTCAACTAGCGGGCCCTTGGACTATCTAGGTTAGCTAATGGGCCCATGGACTATGTAGGTTTACTTGCGGGCCCTTGGACTATCTAGGTTCCCTAAAGGGCACTTGGACTATCTAGGTTACCGAAAAGGCACTTGGACTATCTAGGTTACCTAGCGGGTACTTGGACTAAGTACGTACCCTAGTGGGCACTTGGACTATCTAGGTTAACTAGCGGGCACTTGGACTATGTACGTACCCTAGTGGGCACTTGGACTATCTATGTTAACTAGCGGGCATTTGGAATATGTAGGTTAACTAGCAGACACTTGGACTATCTAGGTTAACTAGCGTGCACTTGGACTATGGAGGTTCCTTAGCGGGCACTTGGAGTATCTAGGTTGCCTAGCGGGCACTTGTACTATGTAGGTTAACTAGCGTGCCCTTGGACTCTCTAGGTTACGTAGCGGGCACTTAGTATATAGTTTAACTAGCAGGCACTTGGACTATATAGGCTAACTAGCGGACACTTGCACGATCTAGGTTAACTAGCGGGCCCTTGCACTATGTAGGTTAACTAGCGGGCCCAATGATTATGTAGGTTTACTAGCAGGCACTTGGACTATCTAGGTTAACTAGCGGGAACTTGGACTATGTAGGTTACCTAGCGGGCACTTGGACTATCTTGGTTACCTAGCAGGCACTTTGACTATCTAGGTTAACTATGGGCACTTGGAGT